>NW_020126840.1:0-174138 GCF_002994745.2 Rosa chinensis | reverse complement strand
GAACTCTTATAAATACTCTTATGTCAAATTACTCCTTGAGCTTATAGCTAGTGGATTTTTGGCATTTTGTTAATAAGCTGCAGTTAATGTCACGTTTTTACATGCGTCATTAATCTTTAAATGTTCAGCAGCAATTATGTTGCCAAATTTACATAATCTTTATTGTGCTTGTATATCAATAAACAATCTCATGATGGCACTTTCCCTTTACATTGCTTTACGTCAATATTTCCCACTTTTCTGATTGGTTAGGGTATAGTTGACAAATTGACTGATTGCAATTCTAAGTTTTTGGTTAATCTGATAGTTATCTAGTCTGCCTCTTCTACCAACTCTCAAGACCTCATTACATGTTTTATTGATCTGCCATTTTCTGGGTTTCATCTTTTGCAAGTGTGCTGCCAAATATTTCACTCAGAATGGTCAGTGGCCAAATTTCACTTGCAGGAAGGTCTGCAGCATATTGTTGCCTTTGGCAAGCGGAAGAATACCATCATGATCATTGGCATGGATGGAAGGTACCCAAAATTGCTTCCTGGTTTCCTCACTTTTGTTCATGTCTTGATTCGTGATTTCAATTTTGTAACAAGAATACAGTGAATCATTGAAATTTATTGCAATGCTTATAAAATTGTATATGGTGAATCAATTGAAGTTTGTTTGATGTATCAAAATGGCTTATTCCATGTCATTTTGGCATCTTATAGCAGAAAATGATGCAAAAAATGAAGATGCTGATATTGAGGGGCTCATCAAAGCAGTTGCAGATCAGGTCGCCAAGTAGTTGTCAGTAGAACAGCAGTTGGAATGATATCTAGAATAATTTTATATCAGCTTTTGATTCAAGTGTACGCAGCTAGGAATGATTTCTTGTTTGGTACATTATCTAGTTACTTGAATGTATGGATGTTTGAAAAATGGTAATGGAATGATATGAATTAGAGTATTGTTTTTGTGGTAATTACTACCCAATTTGATTACAATATTCACACCACAGCTAACCAAATAGAGTAGTTGTGTGAACTAACAACCAACAACAAATGAAAACAAAGTTCTGTTGTGTGAGATTCATAACACACAACAGAAATGAAATCATATCTGTTGTCTGAGTAATCAACAGACAAGGGAGATAATTTCACTTAGTTGTGTGTTATTAATATCAGACAACAAAGGATGAGTAATATCTGTTGTGTGTTACATATCTCAGACAACAAAGAATGAGTAATATCTGTTGTGTGTTATGAACCTTAGACAACAAAGAATGAGTTATATATGTTGTGTGTTATGAATCTCACACAACGGTGAATTCCTTCTTCTGTTGTCTGAATGTACCGACACATCCCCGTGCATGCCATGCTAGGCACATGCCTGCGCAGAATTCACACAACGGAAACAGATATTTTGTTGAGCAAAGTATTGTCACACAACGGTGAAATCACCGTTGTCTGATTTTTCAATCACACAACACTCGTTTAGACCACAGTGATGCTGGTTATCACACAACTACAAATACCCGTCGTCTGATTAACTTATTGTAGTAGTGTAGGGTGACAGTCTCAACTCCTAAAGCAAAACAGAAAATGAAAATGTAAGTGCATGTGTATTATTTATTCTGCAAAAAATATGTGTATCAACCATCAGTAACAAAATGCATGGCAGAAACATAACTGAAAACAATCCCTTGTTCTAAAAGTATATCAGATGACACCTTTGTGGTATAAAAACTGATAACTAGATTTCATACATCATTATCCCATGTTTAATAGTCTTAACATATATATTGAAAGCAGTCAACATCTTTAGATAGAGAAAAGTTTCAATATAGCAGAAGTTAAAACTATGAAACATGTACAATGCTGTTACTGATTTTAAAATCACACATATGAACACTCCTTTGGGAGCCAAAAAAATAATGCAATTTTAACAATAGCAACACAACATTGTCTTGTTAGGCATTTTCTAGAATCTACAGTGAAAGTTACTTTGTGCAACATAATTGATTAATTCCAGAACCTCATATGACAATAAGATAAAACTGCAAGTTATATTTAATTTTGTTGAATCATTTTTAATTCTCAAAATTTACTGTGAAAATGTATCAAGCCTGCAAAACTTAAATTTGGGAGATAATGGTGCTTTGTCTGAAATCACAGTATCATGACACTAACGTCCATACGTGTACTCATTCAAAAAAAAAAAAAACATATATATATATATCAATCAATACAAGTTCCAACAACCAACAGATACCAATTTGAATATGAATTCTCACATAATACTTTCCATGTGCAGATCGATTGCAAGTTGATCAATTTATTCATAAGGTACATACCTGGGCCTTTCCAAGATCAGCAGGGATTAATAGCGGAAGCAAAAGAGAATAAAACAAACAACAATCTCAACCCTCACGGAAGAACCAAAAACTGAAGAAACCCCAAAATCTGAGAACCATTCTCAGCCAAAGACTAACTCTATCCGATCTAAAAACATGTCTTTAAATAATTCTGAATTCGGGTCTTGGGCCTGGGTTAAAGTACGGGCTTAAACTAAAGGCCCGTTTTACTGAATATTTAGAAAATATTTAATCTTGCAGAAAATGGTATTTGATTGTTTTGTTTTTCCAAACCAAAACATATGATATGAATTTTATAAAAACCATGCTCTGATACCAATTTGTAAAACCAAATGATGCAATGAATCATAATCATATCAATACCAAGTCATGAACTAATCCACGAGAACCATCTGCACAATCAAAGAACTTGAGTCTCCAGCCTTGTCTTAGGAGATTACCATTGTTATGAAGATCAATGCTTTGTCCTGCCATCTCAGCTATAGCTTCAGCAACTAGGATCCTTCTTCACAGCAAGATAAGGACAGCAGCAGCTTGACACCACATCAACACCAGAAAACTCGAGCAACACAAAACAAGAACAGTAAGGAAGAAGATCTTCTATGTTATACTACTAGAGCTTTCAGAATGGGACTGATCTTAATGCAAGTCGTAGTTAACATAGGGACTTTTCTTGATATATATAGAGGCCTAAACTGACCTTGTGCTCATCCCATAAGAGTCCAAGGTTTGCATAAGAGTTTATCAGCAGAAGCTTAATGTTTATCACATACACTCGATGTCAATCAGGTTATTTGACACATAAGATTCCTACTTCAATCGAGAGACATATACCTCAATTTGATAACAGGATAGAGTCCTAGATATGTATTTCTATTGTTCAATTTCCAGATTAAATCAAAGCTTATTAACTTAATGCATTTTAGATAATGACAAGTCCAAAATGTTTTCCAACAGTTTAGATAGAGCAATTTTGCTTTTTCTTGACCATAATTCGTATAGATATATATGTTAATAAAAAGTTTAGCAATCAATAAGAGGTGACTACTGGAGCCGATTTCTTGACGAAAGAAGTGCAGTTCGAAGATAGGATCTTCACCATACAGGTCTCTTTAGTCTTAGTTCATCTTATTGATTCAAGCATTCAAATATTACTGCACGAGGATGTTTCTCGGTTTAAATGTGGGGGATGTGTTGGAAAGGAACTTTGTTGGGTGCATGTTCCTTTTTGTTGGGTGCGTGTTCCTTTTTGTCTTTCAATTTGTTGTTTCAAAATTTCAATCAGAATGTATGGTTCATACTTTAGAGACAAACTTGATAGATGGTGCAATAAAAGAGTTTTAACCTTAGGATATTAGCAATAAGTATATTGCATTTGATTGTTTGATTAAGTGTAGTTGGGATTTGCTGTCATTTACTTCTTTTCTTTTTTCTTTTTTTTGGGCATTTTCATTAGTGAGAATACTTCTGCTTAAATTGTAATGCAGCAACAGGAGGATCTGGAATGTGAAGCTCTTGCCCAGTAATGCTGAATTGTTTGTAACTGATCGAGTAGAGGGGGTAACAACCATCAATGTTGAACTGCAGTAGATACAACGCAACTAGCGATCTCTCTTGCTGATATCTATTTTAGTAGAGATTGAGAATTAATTTGTATTTAAGATACATGGATTATGGTTGTAATTTTGAGTTGGACAGAGCCATTGGAGGTGTGGCATTTCATATTGTACCATCTTATAAGTGGTCTATAAACAAAATAGGTAAATGAAAAAAAATGTACGTCATAGACAAGTTGACGTTTCTATGTAAATGTTTTGCAAATATTCTGATATTTAGTTTCTATACACTTGCGGTTGACAAACACAATATCTACAATAACAAAGGCTGTTTATTATCTATTGAGGAAAAAAACTAAAATAAGCATGTATTAACTTGAAACGAGTAATATGGTAGATAAGAAAGATTTATGAATGAACGAGCGTGACCCTTCTGCAAAAGCTATTAAAGAAAAAAAAACTAAAATAAGCACATATTAAGTAGAACAAGTAATATAGTAAATAAGAAAATTGTATGCAGATATCAAGCACTCAAGCAGTATATCAAGCAGATTTTTTTATTTTTTTTAATCAAAATTAACGAAGTCAATTATCAATGTATAAATTGTAACAAAATTGAATACATGTAAACAATAGAAGAGACCCTTCGCACGCGCGAGCGCACATCTTGCGCACGTGCAAGGCGCGTGCAGGAAGGCTAGTAATAATAATAATAATAATAATAATAATAATAATAATAATTATTATTATTATTATTATTATTATTATATTATGATAAAAAATGTCATTTTGAAGTGTCTTATTATAATTTAAACACCACAAATGTCTCTATGATAATTAAGGTCACATATTCACAACCTACCACTAGAGTTCAACTTAATTACAAAAATTGCCACCGTTAGTTTCTTTCGCAGTTTACTAGAAGTGAAATAAGAAATCATAACTGTTTATCTTCTCCACATTATAATTCGGAATTTCAAAGGTCCAAAAACCGCTCAAACCTACTCCGAAATAGAGAATTACTCTCATCTTCACCTCCGGCGGCCACATTCTGAGAAACATACATTCTTCGATGACTGTTTTCCTCCACGGTGAAGCAGCGCCGACTCTGCAAAAGTACTTCACATAAAAAGCCCCAAATTTTAGGGTTTTGAAGAATTGCAGACCTTCAATCGTGTACCTCGACCGGGTAATCTTTCAGCCTCAATTCTAAGAAACTTCTCTTACTTAATTACGATACATTGAGATAGTGTATAGTTTTGGAATTATAAGTCGAATATGATATAATTATTTCTGCATTTGATTATGAAACAAAACAATTTGATTCAAAGATTTGGTTTGACTGAAGATTTAAAGCTTTTTTGAGTGGAGATGATAAATGACTGCCTTAAAATTTTAGTTTGATGCTGTAACATAGCCAGTGACATAGGCTACTGAGTGGGTGTGATTTGATTTTGGTGCGGCTGTGTTTCATTTTGGTGTGATTTGATACAGAGACATGGATAGTAACATAACCATTTATATGGAGATAATGACCGTTTGTGATGCTGTTTAGGGTATAGACTTTACTAAAATGGAAATGCTGCTAGTTCAAATACATAATTTATAGGATCATATAATGAAACTGGCCATGCAACCGATCATGTAACTGACCATGTAACTTACAATGTATGTAACTGATCATGTAACGTACAATATATGTAACTGACCAAGTAACTAAATTACTATGTAACTGACCAAGTAACTTAATTACTATGTAACTGATCATGTAACTGACGTTGTCGTTGACATGTCCTGTGACTTCACTGGCCAGATCACTAGCTGGCCTAGTTACTGGTTATGCAACTTGCAAACTCAATGCTACCTTTCTTATTTTGAAAATTTTCAACAGAATTAAAGAAACTGAAATGGCAAGACCAAAAGAAAAGAAAGGGAACCAAGCGATGATGACGAAGACTACCGAGAGGTGGAATCAAAATATGAAGAAGATGATCAAATGATATAGAAAGAAGAATTCGAAGCAGAATTGAAATCAAAAAGAAAAAGACAGGAAGAAGTAGAAAATTCACAAACAGAAGAAGAAGAAGAAGAAGAAGAAGAAGAAGAAGAAGAAGAAGAAGAAGAAATGTCAGAAAAGAAGATTGCCAAGAAGCATTCAAAAGAAAAAAGCAAAAAACAGAAAGTAAAACATATAGAAGATTCAGATACAGAAGAAAAACCATCACCAAAGAAGGGTTCGAAGAAGCATTCAAAAGTAAAAAGCAAAAAACAGAAAGTAAAGAAAGTAAAAGAATCTAAAGCGCAAGCAGAAGTAGAATAAAAACCTGAAGCTACGCCAAAGGTGGAAGAGACATGTGAAACCAGGACATGTGCAATACAGGTGCACATTAATAAGTTTCTTGAACACAATTAAAGATAACAAGAAGAATCTGAGTCCAGGAACATTAGATTTGCTCAGGTAGACACCATTTGGAAATATTGTAGATGCCTTCCATGGTGGCTACATAGAGGAGGAGTCAGCCAAGAAATCTAATGATTTCATTACCCTCCTACTGCAGGCATACAACCATGAAAAGGACCTCTTCTTCTTTAGAAAGAATAAATTCAGGATCTCAACAAGAGATATTTCAAAGATCCTAGGACTACCAGCAAAAGGTGAGTTGGTCCCAAAAAGTTGTAAGGGTGCATATCAGTCCGAATTTGTCAAGAAGTTTTTTCCAAACACAGTGAGAATTAACAAGAAAGCTGTGGAGAAAGCTCTGCAAAATGCCATCAAAGACAAGCCAACCATAGAGGAAGGGATTGAGAAGAAGGACAAAAATGTGGCAAGCTTAATCTTGCTGGACTTGTCAATCAAGTTTTTGTTCCCAAATGCAGGGGGAACAATTTCATGGGACTACGTCAAAGCCTACGAAAATTTGGATAAGATTGGATATTATGACTGGGCAAAGGAAGTTGGAAGCTTCTTAAAAAAGTCTATAAAGGCATTGAAAAAGAAGAATTCAAGCAGCTCATATGGTAATACGGGGGCTGCGTTCTAATAATACTGGTAAGTTACTGTCATACTGAAATGTTACTGGTCAAGTAACTGATTATAGTCAAACTGCATGTCACTGACTAAGTTATTATGACTATTTTTTTTTTCTGTGCATGTAGTATTGGTTCTGTCAAAAGACTGGAAAAATCAAGCCAATATCTGGAAGGGAGAACGAAGAGCATGAGATGAGAAAATGGGACATCTAGAGGCTAATACAAAATTGGACAAGCTTTAATAGCTTGAAAAAACTAAATGTAAGTTGTTCTCTGTCAATGAAGTTTTCACTAGCCAAGTAATTATGTTGGTTAAAAGTTACTGATTAAGTCACGGTCACACTGAATGTCAATGGCCAAGTCACACTTCATGTCACTGGCCTTCATAACTGTTGTAAACATGTCATTGATTATGTCACATAGCATGTCACTGACATATGGAACATGTTTCTTTCAGAAAATCTTTGAAAAGCTGAAGGAGGATCGAGAGGAATCAGAATCCGAGGAAGAGGAGAATGGATCAGATGAAGCAAAGATAGCTCCGGGAAGGAGAGGAAAAAGGAGATGATGATCGGAATTCTGAAAAGGAAGAAGACAACCCAGAAGTTGAGGTGCCTAAACAAGAAACAACTTCAGAAAAAAACAAGTGGGAGAATCAGCTCTAGAAAAAGGAGGAGGAGATAAGATGTCTGACTATCGAGAAAGATAATTTGCAGAAAAAACTGAAGGAAAAGGAACATGAACTAATGAAATTCGGGGAGGACATGGAGAATCTGGAGGAACGAAATGCTGCACTTATGACAGAGAATTTGTGCCTTGCATCATCGGTGAAGGAGTTAGAGGCAAAATAAAAGAAATTGGAGCAGATGTTGAGCCCAAAGACTCATACCTCAACAGTAGCTCGACAGCACAACTCCCCACCACCTAGCTCAACAGAAGAGCAAAATGAATTAAATGCAGCTCAATCCAAGGCTGCTGAAAACATAGAAAAGAAAGATCAATCAACTGTTGAGGAAGGTCAATCCCAAGAGATCTTGATAGTAGAAGAATCTGCAACCACAGCAGCTCAATCTCCACCTCACTGCATAGTGCCAGAAGAAACTCAATTGACACCTCCATCACACAAGGACTCACTGTTCCAGAACCCCACAGTTGGCATGCTCACAGTTGAAGAAATGGAAAGACAACTAGACATGTTTCAGATAGTGAAAACTCCTATAGCTGCACATGCCTCTCCACTTCGTACGTTGAGCATAGAGGAAGAGCAGAAGACACCAGAAGAGAACAAAAAGGGCGAGTTAACAATGCGCATTATAGAGCAACATTCCGGTAAAACGGTATCATCAATGGGTCTCTACTCATATGTTGTGAGATTAAAGAATAGGAAAAGAACACAGAAGAAGGACAACATTTACTGGTGGGGGATGTGAAAGCAAAACGAGAGAAAAAAGCAAAGGAGAAGCAAGAGATATTGAGAGCTGCTGAAAAGGAAGAAAAAGAAAAGGAGAAGAAGGCCTCACTGCAACCTACGGAATGTAAAAAGCTAGAAGAGATGCTAGCACAACAGAATTTGGACGGTTTACCAGAGGACGTTCTAGACGTGATAAAAGAGATAGATGTTGCGGAACAAGCACACATCAATGAAGAGCCAGAAGAAAAACAACTCCCTCTTGAGGTCGTAGACTGGGAGAAGAGCAAAGTCAACAATTATATGGACCATGACACCAAGAGGAGAGTGTAGAGATACTAGCAAAATGCACCATCAGGGTAATAATTTAATTAACTTAAAATTCTATTTTAAATTTATTGTAACTGGCCAAGTCATTGTTCATGTAACTGACTAAGTAACTGGCCATGTGAAGTCGCTGGCCAAGTAATTGTGCATGTAGCTGGCGAAATCACTGGCCGTGTAACTGTCAATGTAGCTGCCTTTGTGAAGTCACTGTACATGTAACTGTCCATGTAGCTGGCCATCTAAAGTAACTGGCCATGTAACTGTTCATGTAGCTAGCCAAGTAGCTGGGCAAGTGAAGTCACTGGCCATGTCATTGTTAAAGTAACTGCATATCACAATACATGTTAGTTATACAGTTCATTCTATGCAGAGTGTTCTTCTGGGTAGGCAGGCACTATGGAGCGGAGGTATCCAGACAGGATCTGAAGGACATGATAATGGATGAACCTATAGTAAGCAACTACATAGAATGTTATGGGATTCTGTTGACTGATCAACTATCAGACAAAGAATCACAAGGTCTGGAGGTGCCATCTTTATGCATCCCTTATGCGGGTAAGTACTGGAATGATTAATCTACATTCAAATCAAATCATGTAATTCGTAATAACTTGTCTTCTGTTATGTTTCTTTGAAACAGCATTCCGCAGAAATTAACGTGTATCATACATCTATACTCTGTGAACCATTGTTCCAGAATCTGGCAAGGTCAAACTATATATTCTTCCCAATTCACATGAATCCGGATTCATCATAGACTGCTGATTTTGACAAGAGTTAAAGAACGGTTCCACTATGATCAAAGAAACCGAAAAACCATTAAACTGAAGTTTCTTTCAAAATGTCAAAAAAATGGTATCAACTCTTGCATCATACTAATTTTATATTAATTAAAGAGAGAGAATATTATGATTTGGCTGTGATATTGGAAATGCATATTGAAATGGTAGAGCTTGGATGACAGCAGTCAAAGAACAAGCAGATGACATGCAGACCAAGATTCCGATGAAATCGATGAAAAGAACAGCTCGGAAGAAGAATTGAAACTGATCGAAGTTCCCCTGACTGAAAATAGATAGAAAGCATCAAATGGATCAGGGATAACTATGATGGAAAAATGAAGTGAAAGACATCAAAAGCTACACCCTCACAAGGGAGAAGATCGTAAGTACATAGCTATTAAAAAATGTCTATATCATTAAAGTTCAAATCATTAACTTCAATTTTATGTGAACGAACATATTGGATTGCGGGGCTTTTTGTGTGTACAACATGGAGAAAATATCGAAAAGGAGATAGTTCCAAGCAAACTAACAAAGATGATATTCTGAATTTAGAGCTCATGTGTAAAGTCATTGCAGAAAGTAGGCACAGCTGGAACCGACACATGACGAATTGTAGAAATTGTTTAGGGAATAGGACAGGTTAAAGCTCCTTCAGTACATGTTATATAGTTTAGAGAGCTTCTAAGTACATGTTTTATAGTTTCGGATTGCTTACTATATATAATTTCATTCGCAATGATCTTTTGAAAGCAATTTATCTGCTTAGGTAGTTTCTAAAGTAACTGGCCAAGTTATAGAGAACCTGAATGTCACTGAATGTTCTTGTAATTGTCTTAGTAGCTGTTCAGTCATTGCCATGTACCTGGACAAGTGAAGTCGTTGGCCAAGTCACTATCAGTGTAGCTGGCCATGTGAAGTCGCTGGCGAAGTCACTGTCCATGTAGTTGGTCAAGTGAAGTCGCTGGCCAAATACAGAGATTGCTTCGTATATAAAATTTTTATGCAATGATCTTTTGAAAAGAAATTCATGTCTTAGGCACCTTCTAAAGTAACTGACCAAGTTATAGAGAAATGAATGTCACTAGAATTGGCAACTCTGAATGTCATGGACAAGGTCACTGGTCAAGCTGTAGACTGAAATTAACTGGCCAAGTCACTAGCCAACTCATTAGTCAAATCACTAGCAAAGAAACTTTAGAACTCTAAGTCACTAGAGAAGTCACAGCGAAAATGATATTTCTATTTCAGTTTGCACCGTGCCGCTGCACCGCAAAGGCAGCGTTCCGCTGCCCATTAACCAACCAAAGTTGTTGTGGCTATTTTTTTTTTTAATTTTCATTAATATTTGTAGCCTGTCGTTGCAACGCAACGGCAGCGTTCCACTGTACAATTCTGAAAATCAATCTCTATGAATCTTAGTAGAAGAAACTGAAAAATTAATGCATTAATGCAACATTAATGCATCTTCTGAATTCATAGGACAACTCACTGACTATGTAAATATGAAGGCCGCATATAATTGAGAATGTCATTGTTAAATTCACTACAGTAAGACTTAAGTAACTGCTTAAGTCACAGGCCAAGTAAAAAGAAAACTGAATGTCATTAGCCAAGTCACTAGACAAGTTATTGTAAAACTCAAGTAACTGACCAAGTCACTGATCATGTAGCTATTCATGTAACTTACAATGTATGTAACTGACCATGTAACTAAATATGTAACTAAGCATGTAGCTGAATATGTAACTTACAGAGAATGCTTTCGTATATAAAAGTTTTTATGCAATGATCTTTTGAAAGAAATTCATGTGCTAAGGCACCTTCTAAAGTAACTGACCAAGTTATAGAGAAAATGAATGTCACTAGAACTGGCAACCTGAATGTCATGGACAAGGTCACTAGTCAAGTAACTGTAGACTGAAATTAACTGGTCAAGTCACTAGCTAACACATTGGTCAAATCACTAGCAAAGAAACTTTAGAACTCTAAGTCACTAGAGAAGTCATAGCCAAAATGATATTTCTATTTCAGTTTGCACCGTGCCGCTGCACCGCAACGGCAGCATTCCGCTGCACAATTCTGAAAATCAATATCTATAAATCTTAGTGGAAGAAACTGAAAAATTAACTACTAATCTTGGCCTAACAAGACCTCTAACATCGTCATCCAAGCAAGATAAAATGCAATGAGGTTACGAAGTAAATCTGTGCAGACCCAAACCCAATGAGTGACCAAAGTGCGCAAGACCATCTGCAGCAAAGTTACACTCCCTGTAAACATGCTGAATATTACAAATCCAATCTTCATGCCAAAGTCTCTTGCATTCTGACAACAAACCAGCAAGAGGGTGAGAACCTTCCCACTGGCCATTTATGATATGAGATTCACCATAAGAGCAGAGTCAACTTCAGCAAAAGCCATAATTTGACAAAGTGACTGTAAAAACTAACGTCATGAGTGAAAACATAGAACAACTAACTGTGTCTGTTTCAAATTACCTGTCTAACCCCAGAACTACAAAAATTTATGATTACTACCAGTGGCCGTTATCTAACCCAAGCACGACTATAATGACCATTTTCTGTGAGTTTTCACAATTTCAAACCTCACAGAAACCGCTCAAGATTTTCTCTCCAGCGAAAACAACAGAAAACGACTGATTTTCCTACTCTGTTAACTGGTGGCTAAGCAAGAGTGATTCACCGACTAAGCCACAAATTCTAGGGTTTTAAAATTTACCGAAAATCTGTCCTTGTCAGACAGACGATGGTGAACTCCTCCTCCTCCTTTCATATAATTTTGATTTGAATAGCTTGGGTTTTGTTTGAATTAGGAAAGATATTTCAATTGCATGTGGAGTCTCATGAGAAAATGAATTTGCATGCGAGATTTGTTTGAATTTCATGTGGAATCAGATGAGAAAATGAATTTCCGTGTGAAATTTGTCTAAATTACATGTGGAATCGGATAAGAAAATGGTGAGATTTGTTTGAATTACATGTGGAATTTGATGAGAAAATGCTGATTTCTGTTTGAATTACATGTGGAATATGATGAGAAAATGGTGACTTTTATTTCAATTACATGTGGAATTTGATGGGAAAATGAATTTGCATGTGAGTTTTCTTTCAATTAGATATGGAATCTGATGAGAAAATGAATTTTCTTGTGAGTTTTGTTTGAATTACATGTGGAATCTGATGAGAGAACATTTCAGCGTTTTGTCATTCTTCAATGTCTTTGTAACTGCCCATGTCGCTGCACTAGTCACTGACTATGATCAAGTCATTGGTCAAGTCATTGTTCATGTCACTGTTTATGTCACTATCATTAACATGTGAGTAACTATGTCACTGATTATGTAACTATCAAAATCACTATTGACTTCTCATTTTCGTAACTATTTACATGATTTTTATAAAAGTTCGAGGAAATGGGGCAACAAAAAAGAAAACAAAGAGACTAATCTGAAGAAGAACAATCTGAAGAACAAAGTCCAGAAGAAACAATTGGGGAAAAGTTGAAATAGATAAAATGGAAGAAAGAAAAGAGAGAAAAAAAAGAAAGCAAACAACTGAAGATGAAGAAGAATCAGATCAAAAACAAGTCTGTGGTAAGAACAAGAAGAAGGATAAAAAGAAGAAAAGTGGAAAGGAGAAAAGAAGAAACAAGGAAGAAGAATCAACTGAAGATGAAGAAGAAAGAACTGAAGATGAAGAAGAAACAACGTAGGATGAAGAGGAAACAACTGAACATGAAGAAGAATCTGATGAAGAAGAAGTTAGCGCCAAGAAGAAGAAGAAAATGGATAAAAAAAAAAAGAAAACTGGAAAGCAGAAAGAAGAAACAGGGAAGAAACTGAAGATGAAGAAGAAGTTCATGCCAAGAAGAGAAGAAAATGGATAAAAGGAAGACAAAAAAGAGAGTAGAAAGAAGAAGGAAGAATCTGACAACGAAGAAGATACAAAGGATGATGAAGAGGAAAAAGTCCCAGGGAGAAGGAAAAGATATGTAAAAGAGGGTTCTGTGCAGTATCGCTGCACAATGGTTGCTTTTCTGAAAACAATTTCAGAAAACAAAAATAAGCTGACTGAAGTAGGGATGGCAAAAACTCCAGCAGGGAGGAGCTCCATTGGATACCCGCCCCTAATGGGGAGAGACTTCGGGGACAAATGGGGAATGGGGATAGGGATCCCTCATACCCACTATTTAAAATTGGGGATTGAGCGGGATGGTATTGTGATCCCCATCCCCAAACCCGCCCCAATAATATATACATATATTTAATTTATATATATATATATAAATTTATTTTTTATAATATAAATCAAATATATACATTTACTACTTTACTTTAATAGCTAATTACACTTTTACTTTAATGATGTTTCAACTTTAATGAATTATGATTTATGAATTTAATCATGTTTTAATTTTATTTGTTATACATTTTGATTTTAAAAAAGGCAATATGAGAAAAAAATTATTTTATTTATTAAATTCTTATTGGGGATTTGGGGCGGGTTTGGAGACTTAGTCCCCAGTAGAAATGGGGACAAGGAATTCCCAATATGTTTTATTGGGGATTGGGGCGGGGATGGGGTTGGAGAATGACCCTGGGGATGGGGATGGTATTGTGATCCCTATCCCCAACCCGCCCCATTGCCATCCCTAGACTGAAGGGACTTTAGAGCTGGTGCACAAAACACCCTTTGCAACACTGATAGATGCATTCCATGGAGGTTCAATTAAAGAAAAGGATGCAAAGAAATCAGATGATTTAATCACACTTCTGCTACAACCATACGACAGCGACAAAGACCTTTTTGTGTTTGGGAACAGGAAATTCAGAATGTCAACAAGTGATATATCTATGATTTTAGGAGTGCCGGGATGCGGGTTATCAGTACCAAAGACCAAAGAAGGGGCATACAATTCTGAGTTCGTGACTAAATACTTTGACAAAAAGAAGAGGATCAACAAGGCGGGTGCAGAGCAAGCTTTGAAGAAGGCATTGGCAGATACTGTTAAGTTTATGTCACTGGCAATGTCATTGTTTATGTATTTACCTATGTCATTGATGTTTGTTGTGATATTCATATTCTTAAGCAGCTGTTTGAAAAATAACTAGTTTTCTATTTTTTTTTTTTCCAAACAGTACTGGTTTTGCCACAAGACGGGAGTAGTGCTGCCAATCGCTGGAAGGGAAACCGAAAATCACGGAATCAGAAAGTGGCAATTAAAGACCCTGATAGAAAAGAAAAAAAGGGGATTTCAACACAATGGGAAAGTTGAAGGTATGTTAATTTGATGTAGAAAAACTGGGTCACTGGTCTTGTCACTGGTCCTGTCATTATTTATGTCGCTGTCATGTTCAGTGTAATTGTTGTAGCGTTCCAACTAGTCAGGTCACTAAGCAAGTCATTGACTATGTCACTGCACATGTTACTGTTATTTGGTCATGTCACAGTGCAACTTCCCATGTCACTGACAAGTTTTTGTAATTTTGGTTCAGAAAATCTTTAATAAAGTTAAAAAGATGCAGAGCAAGATGATTCTGAGTCTAATACAGACATAGAAAGTCAAGAAAAACAAAATGATGGCAAGAAGAAAATGTTGAAAAGAGAACCAGTGGAAACATAGAGAAGGAGACTGCATGGAATGATATACAGAAGAAAGAATTAGAGAAAAATCTTCAGAAAAAGGAAGAAGAACTAAGAGATGTGGAAATAGAGAAAAAGGGCCTGGAAGAAAAAATAAGGAAATTGGAGAAAGAACTGGAAACAAGAGAAAAGAAAGCTGACCACATTAACAATGAGAAGATGGAGACAGACATAGGAAGAACGACGAAGAGAAGAACGAATTACAGAGAAAGCTGGAGAGAATGGAAGAAGAGCTAAGTGCTTTGAAAAAGAAGTTGACGAGAAAGAAAAAGAAATTGGCAGAATAAATGAAGAGAAGGAGGATGTGTTATTGGAAAATGCGGTGCTGAAAATGAGAAAGCCTCCCTGAATTCAAGAGTGAAGAAATTGGAGAGAATAGTGATGGCACTAACTGAGAAGTTTGAGTCGCCAATAGCACGTCCAGGTGATGGTAACGACTCAACTCCTCCTCCCCCACCCCTAGTTTCCCTCCGCCAAAATCAAAGGCCCCTCAGGACAAGCCAACTGACAGCAAGAACTCCAAGAACACAAAACTCAAGGTGGTATTCAGGGAACTCAGTCACAACCTGCCTACTCCACAGCAAGTGCATCTGAGATGACATCTGCTGCACCACACTCAACTGACCGAGGATATCAGTTTCCACTTCAATGCCTCGCCCAAGTAGCTGCACAGATTCATTGACCAACCTCTCCTGAGGTTAAATTGGGAACAACAGAAGATGCTTGCACACCAAATACTGCTTGGATTAATGCATTGTTTGAGTTTCCACCTGCGGCCACGTTACGATCTCCACCTCCTCAAAAGTCAGTTTGGAAGATATGCAAGCAGACCCGCATAAGTATCAGATCATTATATGACCAGAGGTTCAACCTATTTTTGATGTTGAACCAGTCAATTACATTTCTCCTACAGAACAGATGACAAGAGCTGAGTTCACCATGCCAATTTTAGAGGACATATCAGGGCAGGACTCAGAATCTATTGGCCTCTATTCATATGTAGTTAGGATGAAGAGAAAGGAGAGAGTGCAAAAAAAAAGATATTTTCTAGTGGGTTGAGGTGAAAGAGAACAGGCAAAGGGCAAAAATGACCAGAATCACAGCAATGAAAAAGAAAAAAGGACAGACAGCTGAACAGCAACCAGAGGAGGAAATGATACATGATTTGACGATTCATGTGGATGATGAGGAAGAAACAGAAAAAAAAACGAAATTGAAGTGATAGATTGGCAAAAGCTACAACTGTACAAGCTACTTGACAACCCAACTAAAAGCAAATTAGAGAAGTATTGGAACAAGGCAGAACAAAGGTAATGTTTCATGTTACAGCTCACAAGCTAGTGACTTCACTTGCCATGTAGCTGGCCTAGTAACTGGCCAGGTCACTGTCAAAGTCACTGGCCACATCATTGGCCATTGAAAGTCATTGGCTAAGTCACTGGACTAACACCGTTCTATGTTATGCAGGGTATATTCTGGGAGGGAAAAGAGGCAGGAAGCGAAATCACAAGGGCGGATGTCAAAATGTTCATCAGCGATCAAACAATAGCAAACAATTGGATTGATTGCTATGGGGAAGTGTTAAAGGATGAACTGCAGATGAAAAATTCACAAAGTTTGGGAAGATCCGCTTTTATGCATAGCATGTGTTGGGTAAGTATGACGAGCACTTTCTGTAAACATTGAATGCTTATCTCTCATTATTTTTTTATTTATAACTCGTTCTATGTTTTCTTTTCTGTTTTTTTTTAAATAGTATTGAGAATATATTTAACTGTAAGAAACCTGCATCAATACTTGTGTGAGCCGCTGTTCCAAAACCTGGGAAAATGCAGAATGCTTTTCTTCCCAATTACCCATAATGAAAAGAATTTCACCACACGCTCTTGGTCCTTGACAAGGACATACCGCAATGGCTGCATTTTGATTCAATGAAACCAAGAAGAGCAAGAACAGGGGAGTGCTTTAAAAATATAAAAAAAATTGGTAAGAAACTTCTTACTGACCATGTAACTTACCATGTAACTATCGCTCACTAACCTGTACTGAACAGAGACATAACCAGTGAACACACTGGCCAGTGAGGTCACTGGCAATGTCACTTCCTTTTATTGATAGGAGCATAAATGCGACGAATAACGTGTGAAATCCCTTACACTTTTCTTAGCTATTTCCTTTAAAAAGTCAGTTTTAACTTTGTTTTCTTTTTAGGTAGTTCGTGGAGTGATTCAAGAGAAATAAGAGCTGAAAGGGAGCAATGGAGCCATGGATAATGAAGTACTGATCCAAAGGACCAAGTTTGATAGCCATTTGGCCAGAAATTACAAGGGAAGTCCACGGAAATCGTTGTGCAAAACAGTTGCTGCAAAGCAGAAACTGCAGTTTCAGAATCAGCCTTCTGGGAACGGTTTTGAGGAGCAATTCTTGCATCATTCCAGCGGCATCTTTACAGAAAGGGCCAGCGATACTTGAAGAAATAATGTTTACTTCAACAAGAGCCAAAGAACTGGTCAAAAGTGTCAACGAGGCAGTAGGAAATCAAAGTCGAATTCTTCCCGATAAGGCAGAAACTGTCAGCTTTTCACGAAGCTTTTTGGGAGATCTTTTCCGGCAATTTTATTGGATTTTTTCCAGAAGGTTATTGATCTAGGTGATATGATATCATAGAACACGTGGGAGTCAAGAACCATCCAGAAACTTGTCAAGACGAAGTCGTTCCTTGTCCAAGAAGGAAGCTTCAGAGACAGAAATTGAATCCTAGTCAAAACAGGGCATTTTGGCCGAGATTCTTCTTTGGACGGATTTCCAGGCATTTTTGGAAGGTTATTGCTGCTTCAAATATGAAGGAGAGTCCTAGAATGATTCCTCAAGATTTTGGGAAGATTATTAAGGCTTGAAAATCATTTAATTATGCACCAAGTAGAGTAATCGTCAAGCAACTAGGAGAGGCTTTCAAAGCAGAATTGGAAAAGGAAACTTCGGCTGTGTATTCTATATATAGAGGCTCTGACCACGTTGAAGAGAACCATCCTACAGCGCCATCTCTGCTCCCAACCCTAGCACACAAAGTCAAAAATTCCCAAGTATTCAAGAAGGAAAACCGTGCACATCACCATCCACTTCCATCAAGCTTCTGCCGTGACTTGTCTTGGAGGAGTGCCTGCATCTAAGGATGCCTAAAAGTGAATTCGTGGCTCTCATACTTTGCTCTTTACGGTTTTATCCTCTTGTAATCGAATACTCATGTTTTTAATTGTTGAATTTAAGACGATGTGTGGCTAGTTACTTTTGTTAGGGGCGAGGTTTGAAGCCCCAATTATGTAGAACATATGTTTGTTTAAATTTAGTTTCTTGATCTGTGGTGTGGATTGGTTGTTTATCTCTGATTGATTGAAAACTTTTACATGTGTTTGTTTTATGGTGGCCAACATAGGATTTATGCATGTAATTGGAGCTAGGTTTAGAAAATAATTCACCTAATCATCTTGTTTCTAATCCACAAGTATGCAAGGCTTTGAACAAAAGTTGATGTTTTAAACAACTAGAAGAGCATGCTAGGTAGGCGTTCCACACTAGACTGCAACTCTATAATCAATCGTTTCCATGAGATCTTAATGCTTCAAATATGTTGACACTATATGTGTTGTTGATAGGATAGCATTCTATACCTTGATTGCATGTTTGATAGGCTTAGCTATTGTGCGTTCACATAGACTAAGTAATTAGGGAAACATTAATAAGGGACATGATCTGCTCCGACTTGTTTCTTGGTTGATTTCTGTTCACACCTTAGTAATTGAAACTAGGTTAACTTAACATTGTTCGAAAATAATTGGTGGTGGATTTCCGAGTCTCTAACGTCTTCTCCATATTGTTTTTCAACTTAAAATCGAAATTGCTTTCTTTTTTTTCCTTTAATTTTCGTAAACCCTAAAACCCCAAAACATTTATTTTCTTCTTTTCATTTTCGTTTCTCCTACTTTCATTCTCCTTATTCTACGTTTGTTTTCTTTTCTTTTAGTTAGTTTCTTGGTTGTTTGATTTGTGTTCTTTGATTAGTTTAGATTAGTTTATTTTTAATTTTCTTTGTGATTAACTAGTTACCCTCAATCCCTGGCTTGAACGATCCCTGCTTACTCTATATTGCTGACGACTACATCTTGCAGGGTTAAGTTGAGCGCTTAATTTTAGCATATCAATTTTTGGCGCCGTTGCCGGGGATTGAAAAATACTTATTTTTCACATTCACATTGTTTGGTTTATTTTTTTATATTTTGATTTTCAGGATTTTACACATTCTTTTGCTATATATTAGTAACTTAAATTTCTGTTTTGTTTTTCAATGTGGCATCAATCTTACGAGGTGTGTTCCATATGCTCCATAGTTGGTCATTCTACGGAGACATGTCCAAGCATCCAATATCAAGGATACTATGATCAAAATACCATGGTTGGAGGATTTCATGACAACCAAGGGCATTGGAATAATTATTATTCACCTCGATACAATCCGGCATGGGATAATCCTCCTTACTCTTCGTGTTATGACGATCCAAACGTGCAACAAGGATCTTTCAATGAGTTCGAAGATTCTCCATATTCATACCATGACTATTGGCCACAAGCCCCACCTCCTCAAAACTCAGGTATGTCTAATAATGATGATGAGATTATTAAGGAACTAAATGCTGCTACTCAAGCTTTGATTCAGGGACAACAAGCTTCAGATGCTTCTTTTCAAGATTGGATTCAGGAAAAGCAAGCTCTTGATGATGAGCTTAATATCTCAGGAGCACCCTTCTAAACCGATGGCAACTTTAGGGGAGCTCCCAACAACTACGCACTACTAGAATTATGCCATCAGACATCACCATTATTAAATCGGTGGGAATTGCACGCGATGTAAAAAATACATCCTAACATCGGTTTATGAAATATCGATTTCTATTGTGATTATAAACATCGTCGTTAAATTAACCGATGTGTAAAGTCTCGTTCAAAAATTTTGAAAAAATGCGGAGGGACTAACTTTCAAAGTTTAAGAGACGCGGTGACCAAAATTCATTCCCCCAACACTTGGGTTTTTTTTTTCACTTTGAAAGTTTCGAACCCTAATGAATAGATCTCACTTTGACTTCAGCTCCTCCTTCTTCGCGTTCCCCACCTTAGCTCATTCTCCTCCTCCATCTCCGCCTCCGACCATCACCTATCTTTCTTCTCCTTCTCTCTCGCTCCCTTGTCTTTCCAAACCCTACTCTCTCTCTCTCTCCCTCTCCCTCTCTCTGTGTCTCCGAATCTCACATTCTCTCTCTAAAATCCTCTCAGTCTCTCTCTGAAATTGACGGAGATGAAGTCTATCTGCGCCACAATTTCTTACGGGAGACGATGGAGTCGCCCCAGTCGCCAACCCTAGTCCGACAAGCTTCCGTGAAAGCATAAAGCCTCCAAGGAGAACGAGTCTCCACCTTCAGATCTCCTCTATACAGCCTTGGATTCGATGTCCTGTTTTCATTCAAGTTTTATCATTTTTGTTGTAAAATTGTTCAGTATTTTTGTAATTATTTGTTTCGTGGCTTGCGCAGAGAAGAAGGGCGAAATTTACATAAGACTGATCAGAGAGAGAAGGAGAGGAAGGGGACGGGAAGAAGAAAGAAATCTGGGTAATTGGATGAGCACCTGGCTTTTTTGAGTTTTTAATTCATAGTTTCTTCTGGGTTTTGTGGTTTGATGCTCGGTTGTTTTGTGTGTTTTATGTTTTTGTTTGTATTTCATGTTCACGTCTTCAGATTAACGCTTGCAAATCAAATCGTCAAGGTAAATTCTTTTTCCAAACTCTATTTGATTTGAAGTTTGGGTCTTTGTTATCCAAATTCTGTTTGTCTCCAAGAAGCACATTTGATATGGAATTTGCTTTTAATCTTCGCTTATATTCAGATTTCAGAGGCACATTCACAGAGAAAACCCATGTAGGTATTCGAGCTTTGTTGGCTATATATCTTATTTTTTTGTCGAAGTGGGTTCATTTGGCTTTGTTTATTGAGGCTTACCTGACATAGGTTTCTAGGTTTTTGTGGCTAGAGATCTGAAATTGTGGGTTTGATACCTTGGTTTTGGATAAGGAATGTCGAAGTACAGAGAGGTAAAGAAGATGAATTTTTGTCTTTTGAATTATTGAGATAGAATGATATTATTCATGTTGTTGAGATGGTTAAGTGGTATATGTGAAATCTGCCGGGTCTAGAAGCACAACTATACTGTGAAATCTACCATATAACCCCTCCTTTCTCTATTGAATTGGGTTTGTCAAACTTATCAATAAAGCAACAAAATTTTGACCCCAATTGAGTTTGAGTAGACCAATTAACCTACAGATTGAACTTGTGCACTCTTTGTAGGTTTAAGGGTAATACTTGACTACTTGAGTTTGAGTTATTTGATTTATTCCAACCTTATTGTTGGTATTCTGAAGTCTCATTATTAGTTATTATATATTACTCAATGTAACATTGAGTAATGACCTTCCCTAGCCTTGACTTTTCGGTGAGACCAAGAGAGCGAGAGAGATTGGGGGGACAGGGGAGAGTCAAAATATATAATGGGTTAGATAATGTGCTCCAAAAAGCCATGAGAAATTCTTGTTCTTTTGAACACATGATCATCAGAGTGGTGATGTCGGAAAACTCACCATCAGATTTCAACCATTATATTCATGTGGTCTGTCCTTCCTCGCCATCCTCTGTCATTGTACATTAGTGTTCTTCATCAACGATAATGGTTTTATTTGCTTCATTTCTCGGAGATCTAAAACCCTTGAATTCCTTTTTTTTCTTGTTTTTCATTTTAGGTGGACCTTTATCCCTAGTTTTACATTCAGCAGGAGGATGGCTTGCATGTCTCTACATGGAAGAATATGGGAAATCAGATATTTCCTTGTTATTGACTCTTGGAACCCCCCCAGTAGGTTATTAAATTTTTTCATGATAAGTTCTTGCTAAGAATTCTGGATCCCTCTGATCGTGTCTTTGAGGGCTGCTTGCTTACTGATAACATGTTATATTATCTTATGTGTTTCCATCGACAAAAGCTTAATTCAAATTTCTTCCTGATGTATAATTGTCACCTATATTCTGTGCAAACCACGGGGTTATTGATCAAACAAGGGGACTCCTGTATTATGTTGAAAAGAATTGCTCAAAAGCTGTTTACACTCCTGAACGGAAATATGTATGTATCGCTGGGAGGTAAAATTCAAATTGTTCCTGTTTGGTGCTCTCAGATTTGCTTGTGTTCTTATATGAATGGATATACTTTATGAAACCATCTCCACTTTTGGGTAAATTAATTGGTTACTGTATTATACATTGTAGTAGTCTGTATTCATTGCTACTGCTCCATTAGAAGATCTTGCAGCATTATATAAACTAGATGAGGGTAACTAGATATGTTGGACAGTACACCACCTATGAATGGCACTACTCACACACACACACACACACACACATATATATTCTTTTTTTGTATTGGTAAGAATCAATAAGCAACACTCTTGAGATCTTGATTGTGGTAGACCTCACAGAATGTAAGACACCATCAAAGAATATGAGTGCACTTACTCTTTTAGTTGCACCTTGAATTCAATAGTGGCTTGAATGCAAACTGCACCGATCTAAATGGGCCATAAATATGTAAAATACAGGTATCTCCAAGGTGCTCTCTTATTTGGCAACTCAAGTGGAAGTGTTGATTCTGCAATTCCAATAGAGAGTTTAGAACCCTCATCAGAGGTTGCTGTTATAAATGATGTGAGCACTTCAACATCAACCACACCCACTTTGCGTGCACGCTTCGTGGGGCAAGGGTATAAGCAGGTAAAACCCAATCGTCTCAGCATTTAAGCAGTTACTTCAAATTAAAATAACATGATTCAATATCATTTAGAATCCAATTGGTTGATATTCTTATGGCACTTATTGTTTTCTGATGTTATGCCCTTGTCATACATATTATGTAAGCTGAGCCTCATGGTTGCAGACCAAATTCTCATAATGCATACCATTTTTCTCAGGTTTGTGGGCAGGTAGATGATATATATATATATTCAAAGAAACCCTGCAGTAGCATCAAAGTGCCTAAGCAATGGAGCAACTGCTAGCAGTTCCATGTCATCTACTGCCTCATCGGAAGTGACGGAATCTGAATACTTTAGTCCTTCAAAACAAGAAGTCATATATATATATATTTTGTGAACTGTCAATGATGATGATTTTGGACAAAATCCCCAATATATATTGAAATCACTTTGTCAAACTGTGGATATTGCAATATTGTATAGAAGCAGCTACAAATTTTGTGGACATCAATCCTCTTATTTCAAACTGGTGTCTATGTATAAAGTTTAAATTAGTTATAGCTATAAGAACTGATGTCCAGCAAGAGAGATACATCAGTTCCAAAATCAAAATCGATGTCCCATTAACCACAGGAAATTGAATTATTATGTTGGAATCGATGTGCCATAAGCTACTGCACATCGTCTTTTAGACAAAGATCGATGTCCAATATAAGTATTGCCATCGATGAGGACAAGAAAACCGATGTTATGAAAATATATGGACATCGTTTTTTTAGTGATTCGATATATTACATAGCATTAGACATCATTCTTTTACTGGAATCGATGTATTATAGATGATTAACATCGTTTTTTCCCGAGAATCTGATGTTAATGTAAGTAAATAATCGGTTCATATAATATTCAACTGTGTATATTGAATTAGGAATGGTAGGATATGAGCCAAATTACACGTCTAAATCATGAACAACAAGAAACGTTCATGGTAACTGATGTGTGAAACAATATCAGTCATCGTTTTTAAGTAAATAACGATGTTAAAATGTATAGTTGGGCTGTAGGATCTATATTTCTATAAGCATTAAAGCCAAAAATATCAGGGTTTAACAATATATAAACATACAAATTTGTCAGAATTTAAGCGTATTTACATCGATTTATAATGAAGAACAGATGTATATAATTATACCAGACATCGGCTAAAAACCGATGTCTGCATTTTCCGGATCTTTCTCATCACCCACTAAGACATCGGTTGGAATTCTTTTTCTCATTGGTTTTTGGCTGATGTCTGAGGCCATAATTCTAGTAGTGACGGCTTTGTGTCAACCTCATGATGCAGTCCATGATTCAACATTTGATGAGGATGAAGTAATGGATTTGGAGGAGTCTTATCAAGAGCCACTCAACGTTGAGATTTTTGAGGATCACTACATGACCGAGCTTGAAAAGTGGGAAATGGAAGATCCCTTTGATGATGAGGAATCCTATCATGAAGAAAGTAAGGATGAGCTTCATGCAAATGTGCCCCAAGTGCCTGAAACGATCATGTTACCTAATGAAGATCCAAAAGGTTATGAGACCACAAGGGAGGATTGCTTAAAAGAGGAGTCCATCAAAGCTCCTACATTTGGGCCTTTATTGCTAGCACATGGAAGACCATCTGATCCTACAATGCCTCATTCAACCTCTACACATGTTCTCCCCATCCAAGCAACTTTTGAGTTTGTTGATCATGTGGAGATGGTCATAAGTGAACATCTCAAATCACATAAGGAGATCATTGTAGCCGTGATTGTTGAACTTAAGAGAAGAAGGAGACAATGGAAGAAGAGAAAGAAAAAGAGAAGCATTAAATCCTGTCTTTCTATTGCTCTCAAGTTACCTAAGTTGCTAGCAAGGGACCATGAAACATCTTTGAAGAGGCTTAAGCATCTGATCGAGCCGCGGCCTAAACCTCCTGATTACTCTAGATGAAGAGCTGCAATGTCAGGCTGAAAGACTTTAAACCAAGCGCTTCTTGGGAGGCAACCCAAATGATGTTTTCTTTGCTTTCTTTGTTTTCTATTTAGTTCCTTTTTATGTTTTTAGTTTGTGTGTAGGTCATAAGGTTATAAAAAGGTGTGAAAAGCGTCCCTTCTGTAAAAACAGAGTGCTGACCATACAGTCAGTCTACTTTAGACTGCCGCCGTTTTTCGCTCAGATGGAACCAGAAGATCTACCATATATGAATGAAAGATATTTGAGTCTAGTTTCTGTAGGTTTTTACAGAACTGGATTCGGAGTTCATATGCGTTCCCAGTTCCAGTTTGAATGCAGTAAGGTCTGTCCAGGAAAACAGAAAACTGTGCAGTTGTGTCACAGAAAAGGAAAAACTGGGCATATTTCCGTGGTTCAAATGAGGCGTTCTTTATATGTACTCAAAGCTCTATCTGTGTACTACAATCAGGCCAAAGAATCGCTTCCATTGGACAAGGGATGTTCCCTGTATACAGGTTTGAAAGGGTAAAGGTCACCCTGTCAGATTTCTGTTCGTTTTCCTGCTCTTTCTCTAACTTCACAGGGCTATAACTTTCAACCCACTTGGAGTTAGGAGGTGTTCCAGAAATGCACAGAAAGCTAGGAATGTCAAATTTCACCTCCAAGTGGTCTCTCAACCATCTGATGCTGCATCGAAAAGTTATGGGATTTGGAACATGGGCTGCCAAGAAAAAAAAACTTGTGGTTTCCAAAGATGCAACAAGATGATTTCTTTCTTCTCGCCCTCACTTACTTCTTCCTTGGAGTCAATTTGTTAGGAAGTCAAGGCCTTAGGGTCTTGAGGTTGAGGTCTTGTTGTCATCTCCAAAGGTCGTGAGCATGGGAGGTCTACAAGGGGGAGATTTTCTCTACACTTATTCACTTTTCTTCCTTTGCATCTTGTGATTTCCTTTCTTGACACTTCGATTATGCATTGTTTGATTTAATTTGTCATACATTGAGGGCAATGTATGATTCAAGTGTGGGGAAGGGAATTTGAGTCTTATTGAAAAAAAAAAATTGAAAAAAAAAAAATCGAAAATTTTCAAAAATCCAAAAAAAAATCGTTAGTTATTTTTCGAGTCTATAGTCTTTGTTTTCAGTTTTTGTTTTGTTTTTCGAGTCTTAGGTTGCTTTCAACTGTCTAGGATAAACTTAATCTCTGAAATTATGGATAAAAGAGGATCACAATATTGAGATGATGTTAAAAGAATTCTTTGGTTAATTACGATATATATAAAGCATATGATTGTGTAGTAGATGTGGTTTTGTTGACCTTGGTACAGAATTATGAGCATGTTGATGATGAGTTTTGATTCATAATAACCCTTGTGAGAATTTGAGCCTATTTGCTATTCTTTGTGAGTGTTTATTGAAAAATATATTCTTACTTTCTTGGCGATGCTAGTGATCTCATTATCTTTCTCTTTGATTGACTGCTTGCCACAGATTAAGTTTGACGGACTCTAGAGATTACTAGAACTTGCTCTTGTACTGGTCGAAACTTTTATCAATACATGTCCCTGATTCTGGAAAGGATAAAGGCACCTAGGAAATTCCACCATAGCCAAAAATAGCCTGTGTCCATATTTGTGCCCGTCGTGGGACTCCTCTAGTTAACCCCTTTGGGCCTACATTTAAACCTTTTTCTTTCATCACCCTCAAAATCCTAACCTTTAAACTTTAGTATAGTTATATCCCTACCCTTGTTCTAAGGATTTAGTGGAGCTAATTCCCGAGACAGATAAGATTTTGAAGGCACTACAAAAGAGATGATGAGGAAGAATAAGTGTGGGGAAAGACTTGTCCATGAAAAAAAAAATATATATATATATATATATATATATATATGTATGCCGAAAAAAAAAACAGAAAAAAAAAGAGAATGAAAAAAATGTGTACGGCAATGAAAAGGAAAAGAGTGCAAGTATTTGTGGATGGATTCAATTACATGCTCATCAATCAAAGTATGCATCCAAAGATCAATAAACAAGCACACGATGGGCTATTAGTACAAAACCAACAATCATGCATGCATAACAAGTTGAAAATGCAATTTATAACTTTGAAAACCTAAAACATGCTTCATAGTATTCAAAAACTACATATCTAAAATCAATTCTTAATCCTCACATGAAATCGCAAATCATATTTGATTAAAACCAAAATCAAATCCGAAATTAGTTTTACAAAGAACAAAACCAAAAACATAAAAAGATGTTCAAGGTTACACTTTTAAAATCTTCAAGAATGCAAGAAGCTTCAAAGGTGGTAAATGAATGAGGATCACGGCAAGGATGCTTGAATGGAGATGGGCATGCTCACGGTCTTGAACTTTGAAGAATGGAAGATTGCCGAAATATTGAGAGAAGAAGGGGACAAGTTTGTGTTCATGATTCTGAATTTTGTGGTAGTGTTTGACGTCTCACAAAGCCTCCTATATATAGTGCACGGCATGTTTGGGTATCGAGGTTGATTTCTACTTCAATGACATCATTCAACCAATCAAAATATTCCTTACGAGGTAGAGAACAATCTTGAATCTTCTTAAATATCTTCTTTGCCGAAATTACTATATATCTTCTCTCAAATTGGTCTCTTCTTCAACTCGTATGCAATCAGGAAACCTTCATTGATAAATATTCTATTTATTTTCTTTTCCATAATTCACACTAATTAGATATTCTTCCAAACTCTCCCAAATTGAACCTTTGCCTAAATCTTCTTCTTATTTCTCCCAGCAAAAATTAATAATTATGGGACAAGGATTCTTCTTTGACATCAAGACCATTCTAGAAACTCATATGCAAGTCACATGCTTCAATCTTTGGGATAGACTTCTTCAATTGGATAATTTGATCATTGTTCATTCTCAAATGTTACCTAATCAATAGATTTATGCATATAGGGATAAGTTAGAGATTTTCAACCTAAGAAATATGGTCAACTCGCAATGATAGAATATCTAAGAAAGGGTTGATATGAAAATTCCTAGAAGTGACTCAAGTGAGGTTAGCTAAACATATGGGTCTAATCTTTAGGTAGTAATTAAAATAAAAACATATTAGATAGGTTAAAAACTTAAACCTCTACCTTCAAGTCAGGTTGCAAGTAAATTGATGAAAAATAAAAAATCTACCTTTAAAATAGAAAGTTTAAATTACCAAAAAGTAAATTTCATATTCATTTTATAGATATAAAGCCTTTGAATTCAAAAATATATGTAAAGAAATGCTCCATAATTCTAGCAATAATGATGAGTAGAAGGAAAACTGCTATAATAATGAGACCAATGCAATAAAAAATCTACAATTAAGGTATTTAAAGAGAACGTTAATTTTGTTAGTTGACTAATATTTACCATCTTTAAATAGTGGCAATATGTGTAATTTAGAAGAAAAAAAAAAGGTAATATTTTATCCTAGTTGGCAATAATTGAGTGTAGATTGAAAAAAAAAATAGAAGGTGAGTTTTTTTCATTAGATTTTATAGAAATTGGGTCTATAATGAATTCCCCCTAAAATATTTTGTGCAATCAATATAATCAAAATTGGAAATCGAAAAAATTGAGACAACCCACGTATTTATGGTGTGTTAATAAATATTGTGTATAAAAAATTAGAGTTTGGGGTTTGGGAGGAAATCTGCTGTCCCCAAAATCCATATCCCTATTCTGTCAAAACTCTTATATCGCGACACCTGTCCTTAAAGTAACATAATTAACACTATTAAGTCTCTTTTTATCAGTTTTATCTTTTAATAAAAAAAATAAAATTTGCTGATTACGAAGAACAAAATAACCTATTCAACTCTACCTCTTCCTCTTCCTGTCTATCTGTATTCTTCTTTTCTTCTTCTTTCTCTGTACCTCTGCAACAAACCCATCATTCTTTGTTCCATCACTCTAACAACCTTGCTGCAGACATTTAAGTTCATTGAAAGTATAAGTTCATGATTTTGATTTGCCTAATAAAAAGACCAAAAGACCAGATCATTTGCCAAATGATTTTGTAGAGACGATGAGTTCTCAGTATCTACTTCTTTTTGTAATGAGCTAAAAAGAGTTAAAGAAGAGTTCAGTTTGTCATCATTTTTAGCCAAGAAACTAACCAACATAATAAGAAAGAATGAACCAAAGCCAAGGAATCACCTCCAGTATTCTTCAACATTATCTTGAATACCTAATGTGCACTACAGCATCCCAACAATTGCAATCATAACATGTCAAAATCATGATTCTTAACACATAAACAATATGCCTAGTAGCTCACTACGCAATTGAACACAACAATTTCAATCCAATCTGTAATTATTCATCAATATCAAAACTCTTGACATTTGAATGAATGCCTCCATTGCAACGACTAGCCCACCAAAATTCTATATTCTTCTTGTTTACCACAACGATGCCCCCAAATTCGTACACCCCTGATTACATTTTCCACCATTGCTTGTGCTGACTTCGAATCAGGGGTGTAAGAATTAACCAGAGGACTTTGATATGGGGCTTGATGAGAGAGAAAGAAGGGGATGAAACTTTGATGGCAAAGACAGATATGAAAAGGCTGACGAACATAAGAGAAACAATAGAGATCCTGATTCCAAAAGCTCAGTTTTCCCCTTGAGCTCACAAATTGTCACTTCTGAATAGAGTTGATGAACAAAGATGACTGTTACGGATACGTAGACGTGAGAGGATGCAAAACGAAGAGGTCGATCCGTATTCCGGTTTGAGCTTGGTATTTCCCATTATAACAGTACCCGATCCGAATTTCACCATGAAACTCAAATCGAGCTTGCGGGCCTACCATAGGTAAAGCTTTACCGCAATTTCGACAGAACTTCCCCGAAAACGGGCTACCTAAATTTAACAAGAACCTGCACATAAGGCTTAAATTAACATCTCAAACCAAATATACATTCCACATATTTATATTCCAGGTATATTATATTTCGAAATGTAAACATCCTAGCATAACCAAACAATCGAAGTCTCAAACATTAAATCAACTTCCATCATAAGTTTTTATCAGAGCATTGATACGAAAGTTAAGCCGATATATTACAAAAGTAGGTTAAGTGATAACCTATGGCCAAAACGGAAGCAGTGGATCCTAGTCCTTGAATTCAGGAACACGCGACCTTGGCAATCTGAATTCTGGATAGTTCAGAACTGAAGGGCCCAGGGAAAAGCATTAAAAACTATTAGAGTAAGTGGACAATAATAAAGTAGTTTATTTAAAAAATAGGGCTACGGAAAAAAACCTTTTCTCTCGTTTCTCTGACCTAGACCGCTACTCCTCTCAGTCTTTACAATCAAGGCTTATGCCCTGTCCGACGGTACACCCTTGCGGTGGCATCGTCGGATGGGCCAAAGGGGATCTCTTGTCCGTTGATTCGCCCAGTCAATGGAAAGGCAGTGTGGGAGATGCTTCGCTGGTCAGAACGCTTGGGGTTTTTGTCGGGGAGAGGAAGGGATGGCTGGTGGTGTGGAGATCAGAGTCCAGTAGGTGGACTGATTGGATGGTGCGTGATGTGACATCGCCGATTGGCGATGAGTGTGTGGCGTCATCATTGGGATCTGCGGTGCGCAGATCAGATAGGAAGACGGCAATCTAGTTTGGGTTGCTAGGGTTCGATCCGAGGATGGGGGATGGTGGTAACGATGGCGCTCCTAGCTGGCGGTCCGAGAATGACGGCGGGATGGAGGGATCTTAGCACAAGGCAGGGGTCACCAGCGATGCTGCCGGTGGTAGGACGGCAAGGGATCTGCAGGCGGGCTGGTGGTGAGGCAAAACTCACTCTGGTCACTTTCGACTTGGGATTGGTAGTTTTTAGGCCCATATTATTTTTTGTTATATTTTATTATCATTTACTTATAATAAGTTGTGGCTTTATGCTGGCAATAATATCCTACTACGCATTGGTAGGATAAAGTGGGTTTTGTCTCGGTATGCAGACTCAGTGTGCCTAATCTGGCCTAGTGAGGCGGCGAGCTATTTGCTTGGTCAAATGGACGCAACCTCCTAGTGGTAGGATGAAACTAACTGCCGCCGGATTTATTTCTGTGCTACAACATAGTGGGAAAGCTGTGCTATTTGTAATGATGCTTCTTCGTTATAGAGTTATCTTTCTGGTATGTCACCGCTATGTCAAAGCAAATGGAGTAGCCTTTCGTGCACTCTTTGCTAATTGGTGCTTGTTAGAATACATAGATTTTGTGGAGGGTCCTGGTATTATTTCAGGATATTCTCTTTATGCTTATTGTAATCTGGGGTTCAGGCTCTATGTCCCCCCCTTGTATTCTGCAATTTCATTAATCAAGGCTTGAGGGCGGCCGCACCAGCCCTATTTCAAAAAAAAAAAAAAAGTAGTTTATTTAAAGAAAAGTAGAATAATTGGATGTTGTCCCATTTTCTTCCTCTTAAAAACTGGAATGGAGCACAAATAAAGAAGCATTCCAAAATCGCCCTTTTAAACAAAAATCCTTATTTCTATTTAAAACGTTCGACGAATAGAGGGTACTGCCGACTAGTCGTCTCATGCCGTCTGGAGATGATTGCCGACCAGATAACGCATCGAAGGGTTTTGCCGACCGGAATCTAGGAGACGGTGGTTAGAGGGTAATGCTGACTTGATAGGAGCGTAAAATGCAACGTTTATGATGTTTAAACCCTATATTTTGCTAATTTATTTCCTTTATCTTGATCAATTTAACTTAGTTAGTGTTTACAGGTAAAATGGAGTCTCAAGGTCCAAAAATATCTAAGGAGAGCATAAAGGGCGTGGAAGACATGTGAGAGCCATGTGATGGCAAGGGAAACCGAATTGGACACAAGTTGTGCTTTAAAAGTCAAATCCATTACAGATTCAGAAAACTGCCAGTGCAGATCAGTCAACTTCAACGGAGTGTCAAAAATCTCTTAGAGCTCAGAAAATTATGATCTTTACATTGGAAATCTACGGATGTCTAGTTTCCAGAAATTTTTACATCTCATCGATATCTATTTTCTAGAAGAAGTTATGATTGTTTTAGTGCACTGAGGTCAAGTCTACCGGAAATCTGTTTTGTGTCAAAGTAACTCAATTTGGTTTCTACATCATCTATCTTAGTTTGTTTTCAAACTTGGGTACCATTTGGAAAGAGCATTCAGACTGTTATAGTATAAATATATTATAGTATAAATGTCTATATTATGTAATAGGTACTTGAGTGTATAGATAGGTACTTGAGTATATAGATATGGTACTTGAGTGTATAAAAGAAGATGAAGACTTGTGTGGCATAAAGTATATGGGGAAGCAACAAGCATGGCAGCTCTCATGCAGCTATGATCATTGAAGCCACTATAATGGACTTCTTACCATTGCATTCACACTACAATGTATTCCTATAAATACCCTCTCTTGTAGAAAAAAAAATACATCTCTTCCTTCATCCAAGTTTCATCTTCCTTGTCTCTCCATTTTCCTTTTCATTCTCTATTCTTCTAGTTCTGCATTTTCAAGCAAAGAGGAGAAGAAGAAGAAGCTGTGAGCAATCCTAGCCGCCATCGTTCCATCTTGTGCCGTGATAATGAAGCCTTGCTTTCAAGATTCAAGATCAACGTCTCAAGCTCTTCATCATCCACTCCATTCACGGTGTAATTCAATCTTTTCCTTGTAACCTCATTTGGTTTTCTTTGTTTGGATTTGTAGAACTATGAATTCTAGTTAACAAATAATGTTAAGGGCAAAGTTTAAAGCCCGTTTATATGTTTTGAAATAAAGTTGTGATTTCTATATGTTGATTTATATGTTGCTTATGTGAGATTGCTTGATTGATTTGGATTACAGAAAACTTTTGTATGTTTATGTTCTTTGGTGATCAACTTAGGATATATTCATATAATTGGAGCTAGATTTAAGTAGTGAAGGCTTTGGACAAAAGTCGAAATCAATTAAGGAGGATTGCAAATAGATTAACTTTTTCATACTAGGTTGTGCACTTTGGTTGACATCCTTTCTTTGTTCTTCGTGCGTTGAATATGTTCTTGATTAGCTAGCTTTCTAGACTATGATTGCATGTTCAATAGGTTTAATTTAGGTGCTTTCACTTAGATTAAATATTTAAGGAAAGTAAAATATGGGAAATCATTTGCTTATTAACATTTCACATGGTCAACTTATTTCTCATGACATAAATAATCAACTATAGGAATTGTAATTGGATTTCATTCATATGATTGTGATTTGATCTTTGTTCCTTGCGTTCCACCCTTGTAAATGTTTTACATTCTCTTTATTTTATTTTATTTCAAATCCGATTATATAATTATAAACCCCCTTATTTGTGTCACTTGTATATATTTTCTTTTCTTTGTTTTATTTTTGTAAATAATACTTCTTATTGTTTAATTTCTTTATTTGTTTACACAATTACAGGTGTACCCTCAATCCCCGGATAGAACGATCCCTATTTACCATATACTAACTATGACATTTTACAGGGTTAAATTGCGTGCTACTTTAGCGCATCATGACTAACCGTAGATAGTTAGCGGGTACTGCCGACTAACTATCTCATGCCATCTGGAGAGGACTGCCGACCAGATAACGCATTGGAGGGCACTGTCGACCGGAATAATAGTCTAGAGGGCACTGCCAACCAGACTAGTACCTGGAGGGTACTGCCGACTAGGTAAGGTATGCATGCGACCACGATAGCCACCTTATCAAGCCGCATCTTAAAACTCATTTTCTTTTAACAATCGAGAACTCAAATTTGTCAATTCATTTAAATTTCAATTTGAAACCATAAATGAAAATTAATTATTGCATGCATATTTTAATTTAAAGCAAAGGTCCACTAAGTGGTTTGCTCCACAGCTATGCATGTTGCCTGCTGGGATCCTCCTCACTCGAGGGCCAGTACGTCCTGTACATAATGGCAGCGTATAATTAATAATAGGGCTACAATTTACAGTTGACATTTACTTCCCAAATAAGAAACAACTCAAATTATTCAATAATCCCCCTAAACCCGCTTTTCCAATTTAGAATCCTTATAATTCGAGATCTAAGATTCTTTAATAATTTCTACGATTACCAATTTCTCTAATTCTCTTTCAACGTCTCAAAATCTCGAACAATAAAAATTAATTTCAATCTTCACAATGATCATAAATTTCCAAATCCTATTTATATCCTTAAATTCTCTTTTTTAACATTCTCTAACATCTTTCCACATTTCCAATTGAGAGTTTCTATTGGGACCTCCAAATCTACTCACTTGACCTCACTCTATTATGAATTATTAAATGACATATATAACTACTATAAAATGACTATTAAGGACAATAATTATACCAAAAAATATTATATTTATTTTATGTAAACTTTCCAATTCAATAATATTAGATTGTATTCCTTATTATTTTCCTTATCTATTTCATTTTCCAATTTCACTACATCTCATTAAAGCATTCATATATATTTAATAAGAATTAAAAATATGATTAAGATCATGTGATATAAAAATGTATGATATATATGTTGAACGCATATTGGTGAGGGAAAACAAATAAATCATCTTATAATTTATGACCTAAATCTAAGTCAATCCATTATATTTTGGAAAAAAAAAATAATAATAATACTATTTAAATAATTAATCATGTGGTACAAAAAATACAGAAAAAAAAAATAAACATTAAAAAACAAATGAATTTTTTTTTTTTTGAGAATAAAAACAAAATGATTTCTTCATTTTTTTTTTTTGCACAGCTAAAATAGAAAAAAAAAAAACATAATAGTTCATGGAATTTTCTTATTGATTAGACATTAATTTTTAAAACTCAAGTTTGATTAAGAAATGTATATTTAGTTAAGATTTATAGAGTGATTAAACCATTGAAATGACTAAATTTTTTATTTTAAAGATAATTAATAATTTGCAAACAAATTATATGAGTGAGGTTAATTATTTGAGGAAGTTTAGTGAGGTTTAGTGAGTAAATTTAGTATTTGAAAATTTGATAAGAGGTGTAAAAGTATAGAGGTCAAGTGATCAAATTTGAAGGTTTCAATAGAAAAACTCTTTCCAATTCTCTGAAGACAATTACCCAACTCAATACCACAACAACCATTATAACAAACACATAAATTCAAAACTAATACTCTCCGATCGCTAACGAATTTGGATTCTCTTTAAACGAAGTGTGGTCAAGGCCTCTAGTTCACTAAGTACAACTTATAGACTAAATTATGCATTTTAGTGGTTGCACGCAACCACCACACCAACACCCCAAATCCGGCCAACCTACCTACATCAAAATGATCTCCACAACACACGCAACAACTTTGTACCTGCACAAACAATCAATTCCAAACCAAATGGCAGGAAATCCAACCAGCTACATTCACATTCAAAATTCTTCCTCCTCCGGTCGATTCAAGCTGCAGGTGTACACCAACATGATCAGTGATCTTCCAACAACCAAATTCACTAAAATTTTTGGCCGGAAACCTACAAAAATTGAAAAAAACAAGTCAATTGATTTTCTCTTCTTCGATTTGCTTCAATCCCAAGCTTAAATAACATAAAATTCTTACATGAGATAGAAGAGGAGGAAGAGAGGATTCTTCTATGGTCGGTGGCGCGTCTGGCAATGGACTGATGGCGAAGGAATCATCAAATTTGTCCTCTGGGTACTGTACGGCAAAAAAGAGGAGGAAGGGGGAGAAGGGATCGGGTTTTCCCGAGTTGACTTTTTCTCTCTGTCTCTCTCTCTCCTCTTCTTCTTCTTACTTCTTTCCAAAAAATAGAAATCCACTAAACTCAAAAGCTAGGAATAGCAACTTAGGTTTTTAGATCATAACTTTTCCGTCCGAACTTTGATTTTGGCAAACTATGTGTCCATGGACTCGGTTTGATGTATCCTACGACTTCCACACAAATTTTTCCTAAACTGTTGGTCAACAAAAAAGTCAACTCTTTAACCACTAAACGATAAAACAAAACTCCCGAAGTAAAAATCGTTTTTTTAACGGCAAACTAGAAATAAGTTAAAGTTTCAGCACCGGCAATGGCGGAGCTAGGATTTTAGAATGGGGTGGGCTAAAAAATATTTTTATAAAAGTTTACTAATTTTTTAATTTTTTTAATTTTTAATTTTTTTAAGTTTTACAAACCACATCTTATATTAAAGACATATCAAACGATCAAATAGCTAACTAATTAAAAAAATGAACATTATAACGTTTGATAGAAACTTGATAACGGAAGTCTAAGACAAAAGAACGTACCTACTCAAATTATACCTTACGCCCTTGAATAGAAACAAAATATTTAATTATTGAATCTGTATCATAATTCTCGGCCAACTCTTTTTCAATGTGGACAATCATGTTATCAGCCAAAAAGTCATTCTCCATCTTGTTGCGCAATATTGTTTTGATACGTTTCATAGCTAAAAATGCTCTTTCTGTAGGTGCTGTAGAAACCGGCAAATAAGTGACATGATGATGCTCATTAGATGCAAGTGGTGTACTGCTATTATGATCTTCTCGTATTTTCTTGAGCCATGAATCAAGAGTTTTTGCTTTCTTGGTTGGTCGATTATGATCAGACACTATATTTAAATATGCAACCATCACCAATTGACAAATGCAACAATAAAATCAAGTAATCAACTATTATAAAATCGAAAGTTAAACACAAACACTACTCTAACAATTCATTAAACGATAAAACAAAGAGCCAACTAATCAGCAAAAAAGCAAATGTATAATCCCAAACCTTAATTGAAAAAGAAAAATACAATCAAAGAACTGATAAAGAATCCAACAATACATATGGAGTCAAATGTTGGTCAATAAAAAAATATATATACCAGTAGCATGTACACCTCTTAAACAAGTCAACAAGCTAAAGTAGTATATTAATCAAGTAGCAATAGCGCGATAGGATCAAATGGATTTGATTAATCAATTATGAACTAAAAACAAAAAATATATGAATTAAAAACCGAAGAGCTGCAAAAGATCATATACCCAAAAGAAATAGAGGATAACTTATACCTGAAGAATGAAGAGGGAAAACGGCAATCAATAGAAGAACCGAAGCTTTTCGTCTGGGTCTGATTGATTTTGGAGAAACAGCGAGAGAAAAAAGAGAAAAAGTTTACTTTTAGGTAAGCAAGCTTTTTATGCGACTATACCTCTTAAAGCAGAATAGAAAATAAAATCAAATTAAATACCTCAATAAAATAAATAATATATATCTGATCAAAAAAGAAAAAAGATAAACATATGGACTAAGTTTAATAACATATGGGCTAAGTATAGAATTTGGGGTGGGCTAATTTTTAATATTAAATTTTTTAAACTAAAATTAAGCTACAAAGTTATTTTTTTTCAAAATTTGGGGTGGGCTGTAGCCCATCGGAGCCCGTGTGTAGCTACGCGTATAACACATTATTTTTAATTAAAAGTAATAGTTGAACTAAAAGTAATAATGGTGTTAAATATCTGTTAGCAGGAAATGATGTGGCAAAATAACATTGGTTGGGACAGAATAGGGATAGGATAGGATTTTGGGGACAGCAGATTTCCTCCTTGGGGTTTATGGTTTATAATAATGTGTAATAATATCGTGTAGCCCCATAAATTTATCGAGCCAAGTGAGATAGTTTGGAGATTATATTACGATCTCGGTAATTAAAATGGTGTCCGGAATTATTTTTAAAAATTTTTCACAAGGTGAAATTTTCAGTTTTAACTTTTAAGGGTACGATAATAAAATATGTGACACAAAAAGTTCGTAAGAATTTTCAAGAAGCTTTTCGGATGCCTGAACCATTTATAATGATTTTATGAAATTTTGAACATTTAGAAAATTTCACAAGGTGGAATTTTCAGTTTTGAATATTTCTAAAATTTTTCATAGGTGAAAATTTCAATTTTAAGGCTCTAGCTCTGATAATAAATGCAACAAGTTCTTGAGAAATTTTGGAAAACTTTTCGGATGCTCGAATTATTTATAATGATTTTTCAAAATTTTGAATATTGAAAATTATTTAATATAATGGGTTCTTGACCAAATGCTCAAATTTGACTCAACAGGAACTCACTTACTCCATTAAAAGATTTATGAGCCCACTTTCTCCATTTAAGTGTGAAATTACAATCTTATAATATATCAATTAATAAATTATAACTCTGCCACTCAAACACAAAAACCACATCTCTCTATTCCCCGATCCAAATCACAGACTCTCTCTTCTCTCTCTCCTCCCCTCTTTGATTTCTCCTCCTGACGGAGTCAGACGGTCCGATCCGAAATCCGATCTGATTCCCACAGTCATGCTAACCTGAAAAATTTTCAATTTTAAAGCTATGGCTCTGATAATAAACACAACCAATTCTTGAAAATTTTTGGAAAACTTTTCGCAAGCCCGAATTATTTATTTTTTCAAAGTTTTGAATATTGGAAATTATTTAGGGGAAATGATCATTTACTCGATTTTAAGCTAAAAATTGCCCACTTACTCCACCAACTGTTTTTTAACCTCATTTACCCAAAACACTCTAAGGGATTATTTCCCCTTTACCCAATTAATTCTTTTTTATTTTTTTGGAGACTTTTGCCCTCTCCTTCTTTTTCACTTAGAGAGAGAAGTCATCCTCCACCTTGCGGGCCTCCGGCGATCGGAATCCGGTGACCGGTGATCGGAATCCGGCGAACGGTGACAGGAATCCGGTGACCGTGACCGGAATCCGACGACCGGTGACCGGATTCCGGCAACCGGTCACTAATAATATCTAGTAACCATATTATTGCCCCCAGTAATCATATTATTGCCCCCCAATAATCATATTATTGCCTCCCAAAAATCATATTATTGCCGTCCAATGAATTGTATGAACTCCCAAAACCAAAATGAATACACTACAGGCACAATTGATCAATTTATAATCATATTATTGGTTCCCAATAATCATATTATTGCCCCCCAATACAAAGTCCAATGTCTCTACTGCCTCCAATAGACCACCAAAAATGCACATTTTTGTAGGATTCACAGATAATTTGACTTTAATACACAGAAAACAACATGTAACTTATCAAAACACCACACTATAGTGATCTCTGTCCCTCGTATCAAAGTCTACTGGGGCCAATAATGTGTCTACTGCCCCCCAATAATTATATTACTCCCCTCCAATAAACATAATTCTGATCAACACAAGTCAAGTTTACATATCCAATTGACCCAAATAGATAATCACAATGTCTGAAATTGCAAGAAGCTGATTAAGGCTTTATTGCCCCCTAGTGATATGGGCACCCAGAAATTGCTCTGGGCACCCACCGGAGTGTGAGGCCGGTGAAGGAGTTGTCGGGGCTTGGGCAAATCGGGTTGGGATCGGTGTCGGATTGGCGGACGGGCCTTGTGGACTACGTGTGGGTCTGGTGCGAGGCCGGGTTCCTCGATTGACATGGTTGTTCCAGTCGAGGAGATCACGGTGGCTGGCTGGAAGGGGAAGATAGAGTTGGTAGTTGGGTTTGGTTTGCTGCCTCGCTGTGCTCATCGGTGGAATGGCTTGGAGGTGCAGGTTCGAGGGTTGCCGGGTGACGTCGTATCTGTGGCGGCCTGGGTCGCATCTGATCGGACTGATCCGATCTGGACTGGGTTTCACAGATCCAAGCTGGGGATCAAATTGCTTGGAGGAGGCGGCGCGGATGGCGGAATGACGGCTCGGCGGGGATGGCGGAATGACAGCGTTGCCGGAGTCAGTCTCCGATGAGAGAAGAATTCGGTGTGGGGGAAGGAGAGAGAGAGAATAAATCGCAGAGGGAAGGGGAGAGTCTGTGAGAGAGGAGAGAGAGAGTGTTAATGTCTAAAAGTCTAGCGGTAGCTGGACTTTAGTTAACGCTGATCCGGCGGGCGGATCGATACCTCTGTTGGGTGGTTACCGTTACCTGTCAAGTAAAATACAATGGGCGTCAGAGGGAGACCGCGCTGGGCGGTCTTCGACTCTCCGATGCCTAAGTTAGTCAATGTATTTATGCTGACAAAGTAACAGTAGGTAAGTATTGAATGCGTAATAAATGAGGAGAGAGGAGAGGACCTTTTATAGGTGAGGAAGAGGATGATCTTCTCCTTGTTTTCGATGTGGGACTGATGTGCTTCAGTTCCCAGTTTCAGTAGCTTCTGATGCTACCTTGACACGGCGCGTGGCGGCGCGTCGGCGGTGCTTTGGGGTTGATCCGGGGCTCAGGCGGTAACCTGGCTAGCTGTCTTTACGCCAGTCACTCATGAGGTGGGCGTTGGTACCCCTGGCGGTACCATGAGCGTGGCTCATTATAGCTAATTATGCTTGCAAATGCACATGTATGTACAAGTCCCCCAAATCCCAGTCAAGGAGGGCAATCTTGGTTGGGGAGTTGATCGGCGGTTTGAAGCGTTTCTCCCGCTAGACTTTCAGAAGCATAATTAGCGTCAGTGCGTTGTCAACCATGGATTTACTGAGCAAACGCTTTGTGCCCTTTCGGGTGGGCCCCTGCTAGGCCCCCCAGGGAGTCCCCCACTCCCCGGCTAAGATGGACCTCCGGATGGTCGCTGTTATTGTTTGTTGAGGGGGAGCTGCACGGAGCAGAGGGTGTTGGGTTGCGAGCCCAATCTTAGCACCCGGGTGACGGGGGTCAACGTACCTGATCAGGGCTGTCGTAGACTGTTGACTAGTCCCCGTGTCCCGTAGGGACATTCTGACCGTAACTCCGCGTGGCGGTGTTGTCAGAAAGGCGTGGCCTCGGGATCCGCCGCTGGCGGAAGTCCCCCCGCTAGATGTAGTAGGAAGCAGCGTCAGGTAGACGCGTTTGGTGGTATTTTATTGAGCGGTATTGCGTTGAATAAAGTACGCAGCCCGTCAGATGAGAAAGGGGGTCCGCTAGCGGTGTGCTGTGTAGCGGAGGACGCCCCGTTTACCGAATGACGGGGAAGTTCCGGTGGAGACTTCGATGGTGACAAGAGAAGTTCCGCTGGCGGGGTTTCGCTCAGTGGAAACTCCGTCACTTGGAGAATGACAAGTGAAGGTCCGCTGGCGGAGTTTCGCTCAGCGGAGACTCCGTCACCTGGTTGGGGGGGTTCTCTTCTCAAGTGGTGACTTCCCTTGGAAGCTAAAGAAGACGACGGTTGACACGTGGCCAACTCCTAGAGGGTTAGCGTGTGGAGGTTTGTCTGCTAAGCCTAGCCGTCTTCTCGTCATTAATGCGAGTAATGATGGATTTCGTGACCGAGGCGTCGCCTCGGTTAATCCAGGGAGTTAGTGAAGACGTGGGACACGTGTACGGTTGCTACGTGATGTGGTTTTGTAGCGGACGGCTCAGGATTGTTTGATGTTGACATAATAGGGGGGGAACCCAGCGAGTTTTGACACTTCTGGAAAATCTTCAAATCTGAGTCGCCTCCCTCGAGCCTTGTTCGTCTGTGAATTGCGAAGAAGATCCCCAGGTTTGCGTGGAGCTGTCGGACTCGAGAGGACGAAATATCTATCAGTGAAGACGGGTTGCACGCAACAGCTTCGACGTGAGGTTGGTATTTCGAATCCTTCTCCTGTTTCATTGAATCTGCACTGGTGGTTTCTGGGTTTTGTTACTTCTGTTAATGGTGTGATATTGCTTCTGTGGTATTCTCGGAGGGTGTAGAGAGAGATTTGAGGGAGGTTATGGTGTTTGACAGAGTTGGGGTTTGGGTTTTGCTAGACGGTCCAATCTGGGTTGAGTGTGCGTTTGTTCTTGTTTTGGTATTTTTCTGGGTAAATGTTCTTGATACCTTTGGCTATATCTGATGTGTAGAGTAGGTTAGATCTGTATTTGTGCTAACTGATGTGGGTTTTAGGTTTGGGATGGCTAATGTCATAGAGATTTCGAGCAGTGAGGATTCCGGGTCTGACGTGTCGTTCAGCGTGGCGGATACGACTTTTATTGATTCGTTGCGTCCGTCTGCCCCTGCAGGAACCTCACTGCCAGAACCGCTTGAAGTTGAGCCACTTCAGACCATCCCCTGGGAAGTAGCCATGGGTCGTGGTTTGCGTCCAGAGAGCTCTAGGGCGGGTGAGGTTGCTGCTGCCAAAGCTAGGCGCGACGAGCGCTTGGCGAGCAATAGTGCTGCTAGCGGCTCCGCTGGCGAAGGGGAAGTACCGGGCCAAAATGCCGAATCGGCGTGGTACCTCTCAGACGGCACCGCCGTTGACGAGGCAGGTGGGCGGATGGATGCCGCCGCCGTTAACCGGATGAAGCAGACGTTCCGGTTGCCGGGCTCGGTGAAGCTGCGCCCGCCGACAGCGGATGAGAAGGCCTCGATGCTCCCAGCGGGATGTGCCGCCGTTCACGAGGCGATATTCCGCCAAGGAGTAACACTCCCGCTGGTGCCGAATCTGCAAATCTTGGTGTGCGAATTTGGCCTTGCCTTTGGTCAGATTTGCCCCAATATGTGGCGGTTGATGTTGGCCATGAACTCCCTTTGGCGGTTATCCGGGTGCGAGGGTCCTACCGTGGCGGAAGTGCTTCATTTCTATGAGTTGGTGTATGTGAGGCGCCGAGGCTGCAAAGGGCAAGTGAACTTGAGCCGCCGGCAGGGAGCTCCCAAGCTGATCGAGAATCTGAGGGACTCAATGGCCTACTGGCGGGGGACCTTCTGCGTTGCTACCGACGGTTGGGAGTACCACGCCAGATCGAATGAGGAAGGCCGACATTTAGGATTACGTCTGAGTTCCAACCTATTCGAGGTTGGTGTCCGGTTTCCGTTGACGGTACACGGCGTGCCCATGTGGTTGCACCTGTATTCCTACTAACGGCTTGTTGCCTTTTTTTTTTTTTGTGCAGCGGGACTTCGGTACACGCTAACGCGCGAAGAAGAGTGTCGAGTGGCGAGGATCAGGGGTTGCTGGCGGAACCGAAACTTGCTTGATTTCCGCCTGCTGACTGGTTGGGAGTTGCTGGTCGACCTGCGACTAACGCGCTCCATTGGTGAGGAGTCCACTCTGTCGTATCGTACTTTATTTATTTATTTTTTTTTTTTTTGACTTGTTTGACTGATGGGTGTCGCTCTTATTTTTATTTTTTAGAAACTCCGCCGGGTAACAAATCGAGTCGCGACGCATTTGAGAAGGCGATGGATCGGGCGGAGATAGAAAATTTTTTGGAGGCCATGTACGCCGAGGGGCTAACGGCCTAGCAGACTCTAGTGAACCCCGAGACGTTGGCGCTGAGCCAGTCCGAGGTTCCGGTGGTGATGCCGATGCCGCACCAGTCTCATCTTGGTGAGGATGGTCTCCCTACAGTGCAGGCGGGGACCCAGTCGGCCGGCGGGGATCAGAGGGGAAGCGCTACGGCCGGGCCCCAGAAGGAGCGGATACCTGCCCAGAGGCGTGGCCCTCAAAAGGTGGTTCAACCGACTGAAGAAGTTATTGTGACCAGGGAGGAGCCGCCAGTAAGGGCGACGAGGGCCGCCGCTGGAGCCAGAGGGCGCTGGAGAGGAAGCGCCGGACGGCTGAGTCTCCTGACGAGGAAGAGGGAGATGATTTGGAGGTGGTCGGGGCCCGCCGACAGAAGAAGGCCCGACAGGCTCCTTCGAAAACTGCGGCGGTGGAGGGAGAGGCGCCCGCCGCGGTGATCTGGACTCCTTCGCCGAGTACGCGCCATTTATGACAGAAGGGGAGCGGGAGTTCCTCTTCCATCTGTGTGAGCGGCTGGGGTCGGCGGTCTGGCGGGCATATCGCGCCCGACGGCAATTGACCAATCGCCCTTTAGCTCGGCGTTTGGTCAAATATCGGCGGGATTACACGATATGTTCGTGGCGGCGTCGAAGCAGCCCCGGATTGAGGAAGAGCTCAAGGGAGAAATTGGCGGTCTCCAGAGGGAGTTGGCGGAGGCAAAGGAGAGACTGGCGGAGGTCGAGCGGGGGCTGGCCAAGGCGGAGTGTGATTATACGGACGCCCGCGGCAAGCTTAATGCGGCCATCCGGCGGGACCTGGAGAGGAATGAACACGTCTCCAAATTGGAGCAGGAGATCGCGCTGCTGCAGGAGCGGATAGCCGCTAAAGATAAGAAGCTCATTGTAGTGCAGCGGGAGTCCGCCGACAGGATGGCCGAAATGAAGCGGCTGGGGGGTGAGGTTGCCCGCCTGAGAGCTGAGGGGAGTACCGCTGCGGCCGCTACTGTTGAAGCGTTCAAGCAGTCGGCGGAGTTTAAGAAGACATTGACCGAAGCGGCGAAGTCTGGGGCCCGAGCCAATATAGACATGTTGAAGCGGAAGGGCGCCATTGACTTTGTAAAGGCGTCACAGCCTGACGTGCCGCCGGCCGAGAGTGTCCCGGCGGAGACAGAAGTCGTGCCTGCCCCAGCTGTAGGTACTCACTCGGGCAGCGGGGAAAGTGGCCCTCATCCGACGGAAGGGTCCCAGCAGACTCCCCAGCAGACCCCGTCGGAGGTGTCACGTGCCGGATTTCTGGAGGCACACCCGGGCGGACGGCACCATGGAGACCCCCAGTCCGACAGCTCGAGGGTCCGATCAAGTGAGCCGATCGGTCGCACCGCCGGCTGTTGAAGCAGCAGAGGCCGAAGCCAACCGCTGAAGCTATCTGAGACCCTAGTTTTTTTCTGCTTTCCCCTTTTTTTTGTAGCCGCGAGGCACATTAGTTTGTAAAGACTTTTGGGGAGTAAAATAAATTTCTGACTTGGTTTGCCATGATGTTAGTGTAGTGTTTTTGAGTTATATTTTTCTTTTGTCGATCAATGAAACATTAAAGGAATTAAGATTGGTCCAAGTGCACCTCGTAGCGGACGAGGTCTGCCGACGATTGCTGGCATTGCCAGTTGCCCTCGGTGCTAGACTTGGTAACAATGGTTTGAATAATTCCTCGTTTCATTGATAGCTGACTGATCAGCGTTTACAAAAGAGGGGTAGTACCCGTTGGGTAGCTTCCCTTAGCTAAATATTGAACAAAAATTTAGCTAAGTCAAGATGCCTTTGGGTAGCGGCATGACTACTTGTAATAATATCGAAGGTGTTCGGTATTCAAGGGTGGGTCGATGTGACGCCGTCCTTGTCCATTAAGTAGAAGGTGCCTGGGCTAACGACTTCCACAATTTTGTACGGGCCTTCCCAAGTTGGGCGGAGTTGTTCTGTGGCGGAATGACTTCCTTCATGACCGAGTCCCCAGCTGGAGGTTCCGGGCCTTGACTCTGGCGTTGTAGAAACGTGATACCCGTTGTTTGTTTTGTAGAGTGTAAGTGGGCCTTGTGTCGCTTTTCCTCCAGGAGGTCCTTGTCCAGGTTGATGCCGTCAGTGTTGGTTTCTGGGCGGTAGCCCTCGACTCTGGCGGTAGGTTGAGTAACCTCAATAGGCAGGACAGCCTCCGTCCGAACATCATGCAAAAAGGAGTTTCACCAGTTGCGGAAGTTGGGGTTGTTCTGATGGCCCATAGAACTTCCGGGAGTTTCTCCGCCCATAGACCCTTTGCTTTGTCGAGTTTTTTCTTCACCTGCTTTTTGATTATCTTGTTTGCTGCTTCGACCTGACCGTTGGTCTGGGGATGGGCGACAGATGCAAAGCTCATCTTGGTACCCAAGTTGGCGGTGAAGGAGATGAGCTCGTCATTGTTGAACTGTGTGCCGTTATCTGTAATGATTGCGTGTGGACACCGTAGCGGCAGTAGATATTCTTCCAAAGGAAGCGAATTACCTTGGCGGTAGTTATTGCCGTCAGTGGCTCTGCCTCTATCCACTTGCTGTTGTAATCGATGGCAACAATGATGTATTTAAACTGACCCTTGGCAGTTTGGAATTTTCCATCAGATCAAGGCCCCATGTGGAATGAATCCATGGGCCCACGATGATTGACAGTGGTTCCGCTGGTGCGTGTGGGAGATCTGCAAACTGTTGGCATTTGTGGCAAGACCTCGAAATCCGCCGGGCGTCATCACCAAGTGTGGGCCAGAAGTACCCTTGTCGCATTGTGCGGTTGGCAGGGATCTGGCGCCCGAGTGGTTTCCGCATTCCCCGCCATGGATTTCTGCTAGGACAACCCTTCCTTCCTCTGGGGTTAGACAGCGGAGGTTAGGATGGGTGAACCCTAGAGGTAGAGCTTGCCGTGCTGGATGTTGTAGCGGGTTGCTCTTCGCTGGAGCTGTCTTGCCTGTACCTTATCTTCTGGCAACGTTCCGTTGCGTTTATATGTAATGATCTCGTCCATCCAGCTGGGGTTGACCTGAACGTTGAAGATTTCCGCCAGGGTCTTTGTGATACTTGGCTTGTCAAGATACTCCACCCTTGTGTCCGCTGGACTCTGATGCGGTTGGGCGGTTGCCAGCCTCGCCAGTGAATCAGCCTTGGCGTTCTTTTCCCTGGGGATTTGTGTGATTGTGTGAAATTTGAACTTCTTGAGGAGTGTCATACGTACCCCAAGTATGCCGCTAACTGTTGGTCCTTGGCCTGGAAGCTGTATTGACCTGGTTAACGACCAACTGGGAATCACTGAAGATGTTGACACTGTCAGCCCGAATCGATGGCGAGGAGTAAGCCGGCAATGAGTGCTTCGTACTCCGCCATATTGTTGGAGGCCTTGAAGTTGAATTTCAATGCGTATTCCACGTTCAGCCCCCAGGTCCTGTCAGGATGACTCCGGCGCCGCTGGCTTGGCGCTGGGAGCCGTCCACATGCAGGTTCCAATCTGACTGTATGGGAGCTGGCTCCTCAGCGGTACATCTCCGTCCCGGGCCAACTCGTGAGACTGGGCTGACGCTCGGTGAGCTCAGCGATGAAGTCCGCTACCGCCTGACCCTTCATGGCGGTTCTTGGCTTGTAATCTATGTCAAATTCACTGAGCTCGATGGCCCTTGCTGAGGCGCCCTGAATGTTCAGGGTTCTGCATCACCTGTCTTAGCGGTTGATTAGTTAGCACATGGATTGTGTGCGCTTGAAAATATTGGCGGAGGCGCCTGGCGGCAACGATGAGTGCGAGAGCTAGCTGCTCCAAGGGTGGATATCTTGTTTCTGCCCCGTTCATGCCTCTGCCGGCGTAGAAACTGGGAGCTCGTCCTGTCCCTCCCGCCGGACAATGGCGCAGCTCACCGCTGATATCGATACCGCTAGGTATATGAACAGTGTCTCTCCTTGCACAGGGATAGAGAGTAGTGGGACTGCCGCTAGGTAATCCTTCAAGCCCTGAAATGCTGTCTGACATTCTGGGTTCCAGTTGATGACTTTCTTGTGGGTCGTTTTGAGGAGTTTGAAAAATGGGGCACACCTGTCAGTGAGCCTGGAGATGAATCGAGAAAGGGCGGTTAACTTGCCTTGGAGGCACTGGACATGTACCTTATACTCAGGGTCCGCCAGGTCGAGTATGGCCTGTACCTTGTCCGGGTTAGCCTCGATTCCTCGTTCACTGACGATATAACCCAGAAATTTGCTGGCGGTGACGCCAAAGAAGCATTTTTTGGGTTGAGGCGCATGCCATAGGCCAGGAGGATGGTAACTATGATCTTGAGGTTTGCCACATGTCCGCTGGCCTTTATACTCTTGACCAACATGTCGTCCACGTAGACTTCGATTATCTTGCCCAAATGTTCAGCGAACATAGCATTCATCAACCGCTGATAAGTTGCACCGGCGTTCTTCAGACCGAAAGGCATAACGTTGTAGCAGTACAGGCCTTTGTCGGTGGTGAAGGTGGTACACTCCTGATCGCTGGGATGCATCTTGATCTGATTGTAGCCGGAGAAAGCGTCCATCATGCTGAGGAGTTCATGCCCGGCTGTTGCGTCAACCAGCTGATCAATGCGTGGTAGGGGAAACTGTCCTTTGGGCACGCCTTGTTGAGATTTTTGAAGTCGACACACATCCGCCACTTGCCGCTAGGTTTCTTGACCATGACCAGGTTGGAGATCCACTGGGGATAGACTACCTGGCGGATGAATCCCATGCCCTGGAGCTTGCGACCTCCTCCCCTATGGCGCGGTATTTCTCCTCGTCAAAGGCCCTTCGCTTCTGCTTGATAGGATAGAAGGATGGCTTGATGGTTAGCTTGTGTGTGATGATTTCAGGAGAGATACCTGGCATGTCTGCATATGACCATGCGAAGACGGCGGCGTTGTCCCGTAGGAATTGAGTGAGTTCTGCCGCCACCTCTGGGTCTAGCTGAGCTCCTATGCGGACTGTCCGCTCTGGGTGCTCGTCGGAGATGCTGATGACCTTCAACGATGTTTCTGGATTGACCGGTTCCTTCTTCACATATTTCTTCTCCTCATCCCTAGGATCCTCGAAGATATCTGGTGGCGGTGCCTGATTTCCTACCGTTAGGATTCGTGACGGCGGGTTGACCGCGCAATGGTGGTTGAGTAGCACTCTCTTGCCAATTGCTGACTTCCCTTGACACAGCCCGTGCCGTTGGGTGTGGGGAACTTCATGAGAAGCATGTATCCGGCGATGATGCATTTGAGCTTATTAAGCGCTGGTCGACCATGATAGCGTTGTACGAACTGAAACAGTCGACAATGATGAACTCCGTGTGCACTTCCGCCATACAGGACTAGTGCCGATAACTAGTCGCATGTAATCCGACCCTAGTGGTTGTGACGTCACCGGAGAAGCTGAGCAGTGGCTCGTGATCCTGGAGTAGTTTCTTGTTCCGCTTAGATGGTCGTAGCAACCGCTGAATGACGTTGACAGCGGATCCGCTATCCACCAGATTCTCCCCACCGAGAATTTGATCAAGAATGGGTCGTCATGGGGTAATGTACTCCGCGCTCCTCCTCCTCTGAAAGGTAATAGGCTCCCAACCTGACTCGGGAGTTTGGCGGATCTCTCGTAGCGGATGTTACAGACTTCCTTTGGGTGATTGGCGCGTGCGTAACGCTTTCTTGCCTGAGACATGTTGGTGATTGGAGCCCCGCCATCGATGGTGTTGATGCGGCCCAGTGGCTCAATGTTGGCAATCAGGTGGCGGTTGGCGCACTTGAACTGATCCATCTTGCCGTCACGGTACAGGTCTCAATGGCCGTTTTGAGAGCGTTGCAACTGTTGGTATTGTGACCGCTGTCCTCGTGGTACTTGCACCACATGCCGGTGTTTCTTGGCTTGCCCTTTTTGGGGAATTTCGGTGAGGGTGGCGGTGGTATCTGATCCTTACTGATTGTAAATTTCCTCGTACGAGGCTGTGAGGACGGTAAATACCGCATACCGCTGAGAGGACTCCGTCTGCTTGTTGCGATTGTCCCCATGGGATGGGCGGTTGCCCTTGTAGTGGTTGTCTTTCTGCCTCTTGCTTTGATAACTGCCCTGTTGCCACTCCCTCTTCTTGTCAGCTGGCTGTGCGGTGGGGGCCTTGCTGGCGGTCTCCTGATGGCTGGAGGAGGGTTGAGATGATTTTGTTGGTGTTGCTGGTGGCGGTGGGGTTTCTCCATATGTGATAAACTCTGCCTGGGCATGAATGACCGCCTCACTCATAAGGTGATCATACGCCGCGTTTGGATGATTGTAGTTGAGGTGATAGAGGAATGGTCCCTTGAGGAGTCCCTGCTTGAAAGCCGCCGAAGCCATTGTTTTGTCGAGATCGCGGCACTGAGATGCTGCCGCCCGCCATCTTGTGACGAATGCCTTCAATGATTCGTCCTCTCCCTGCCGGACGCCAAACAACTGGCTCGTGTTGTGATGACCGGCGGACAACAAGATGAATCGAGAAGGAAAGCATGAGATAACGCCTGGAATGAGCCGATGGACCCTGGCGGACACTCGAAAAACCAACTCATTGCCTCACTATCCAGCGTTTCGCTGAACAAGTGGCACAGGGTGGCGTCATCAAATCCCTTGTTGTTGGTGACCTTCTTGAACGTGTCCATGTGGACGAAGGGATCGGTCTTACCGCTATAATGTGACATTTTTGGGGTCTTTGCAAACGCTGGTCTGACGGCTTGCAAAATTGTAGCGGTGAATGGTCCTGGCCTGGACGCGAAGAGTGGGTTTGGGGCTGGCGCCGGGGTGCCTGCCTCCGCCAGGATTAGCCTCTGTTCTAACTGCTGTATCCTCTCCAAAATTTGGGCGGTTGTGTTGCCAGCGGGGCCTGCTCGGGCGCTCCGCGGAACTGACCCCCGCCCGGGAATGGGTAGATTGCCCTCAGTGCTTGCTCTAGTCCTCGAGGGGTGGGTGCGCAGCGATGACTCTACCTCCTGCTCCAACAGTTGGGGACAGGGGGTGGTCCCATTCTGCCAGCTCAGGTGGGTTTAGCGGTACCTGCATTTGCACAATGGGTCCCATACCAGCGGTAGGCCGGCTGTGTCTGGTGCTGTGTGACTGCTCACTTCGTGCTGGGTTGGCGTTTGCGTCCAGCGCCCGCTTTAGCTCGTCGAAACGTGTCATCAGCGTGGCCACTTGCTTTTGGGCCTCAGCCTTTTCCTTGCGTTCCTGCTCGCGCTCCCTGTTTGCTTTGTGGAGGTCCGCCAGCGCCAGCTCATACAAGGCGGTGAGGTCCTGACCTGGGGGCGGCTGCTGCTTGGATTTGTTTCACCGCCAGGGTTGACCGGGGTTGTGAATAGTGCGCGGTGAACGCCGACCGCGGGTCGGAGGGTTGGGGAATGGTGGGGAGCTCTGCCTGCTCTTCAGCGTTTCCCCCGCTACCGTTAGTCATGGTGATTGTAGTGGGATGACCTTTAGTTCAAGAGTTCCCACAGACGGCGCCAATGTTAATGTCTAAAAGTCTAGCGGTAGCTGGACTTTAGTTAACGCTGATCCGGCGGGCGGATCGATACCTCTGTTGTTGTGGTTCCGTTACCTGTCAAGTAAAATACAATGGGCGTCAGAGGGAGACCGCGCTGGGCGGTCTTCGACTCTCCGATGCCTAAGTTAGTCAATGTATTTATGACAAAGTAACAGTAGGTAAGTATTGAATGCGTAATAAATGAGGAGAGAGGAGAGGACCTTTTATAGGTGAGGAAGAGGATGATCTTCTCCTTGTTTTCGATGTGGGACTGATGTGCTTCAGTTCCCAGTTTCAGTAGCTTCTGATGCTACTTGACACGGCGCGTGGCGGCGCGTCGGCGGTGCTTTGGGGTTGATCCGGGGCTCAGGCGGTGACCTGGCTAGCTGTCTTTACGCCAGTCACTCATGAGGTGGGCGTTGGTACCCCTGGCGGTACCATGAGCGTGGCTCATTATAGCTAATTATGCTTGCAAATGCACATGTATGTACAGAGAGAGAGAGAAATATGAGTGTAATTTATAAATTAAAATGAGGGCAATACTGTCAAATACTGTTGGATTGGGTAAACGAGGTTAAAAAACTCTTGGTGGAGTAAGTGGGCAATTTTTTGCCCAAAATTGGGTAAGTGGTCACAGCCCCTTTTTAATATAATGAGAAGCGATTGCACCGTTTTAAATTGGAGAAACTACACCTCCTTGACCAAACTCTAAACACAAAAAACTCCACTACATTTGTTTTTAGACACTTAAGGACATTTTGTCTTTAGCAAGTTTCACTTTCTCTTCAAGTTTTTATCTTTCCTTTCAGTAAAAAGAAAATTGACGGAGCGTAGTGGGCCCATGCTTTTGAATTTGTTTGTTTAACCATATTACAGGTACAAATCTATCCTCCATACTCGAAGGTAAACAGTTATTTTTACTATTCATAATTTCTATCGTTGACAGACTAGAGTTACTTGCTATTTGTAAGAATACTAGCAAAGAATTAAAAACAGAGAAAGAAAAGTTGAGAAACTAAAACTCTTTAGAGAAAATCTCAACAGAAATACACCCAACTACTGGGATATTATTTATAGACTCCAAACTAGAATATATAAGCTAGAGGAAGATATTGATAATCTCTTATATGTTCTAGAAATAGAACAAAACCTCTAGATTATTTGAGCATTGGTTAGATCCGCAAATCACTGGTATCAGAGCTTGTAAAATAGCTCAAAGGAGAACCCCTCCTTAATGGGGACAATGTCAGAATTGTTATTAGAGAAAATAAATTCTCTACTAAAAACTTCTGATGAGAAATATCAGAAGATGTTACTAGAAATATCTAGATGTCAAACTCATCTAGAAAAATTACCTGCTATAATCCACCAATTAGAAAGATTGGAAAACAAACTGGATTATATCAAAGAACTTCCAAAAGTGGAAGAAGAAAAGCTGACAGTTGTCAGTAGAAAAGTCAATGAACAGCAAAAAACGCTGGATATCATGAAAAATATACTGAAGGACAAGAAAGTGCCTACAGTAAAAAGAAAACTAATGGATTTAAACCGTTAGAAAAAGACCAACACAAATCGTATTCCAAATATGATTTTTCTGGAACCATCTACTAGTCAGACTAGTATCCAGTATGAAAATCCGGAAAAAAGAAAAATGAAGATGTTAAGCATCTTTGGGAAAAAGAAGGGAGTACAGCTCCTAAATGCTGAAGAATTCGAATTCAACGAAATCGAACAAGAGGTAAAAAATTCCTCAATCCCAAAGTTAGATTTTAAACAAATCTACAAAAGGGGAAGTTTGATTTAATGGATAGCTATTATTTTAAACTTCTGGAAATTACAACTCCAGCTACAGCAGGGGAGAGACTGATCTTCTATTAATCACTCCTTCAGAAGTTGCTAAGCTCAAGCAAAAAAATATCAATTTATGCATATTGGAGCAGTCCAAGTAGGCGTAAATCTGCTTGCACGTGAAGGCTAAACTGTTCGGTCCTATGTGTCCTACAGGACAACAGGTTAACAGACTTCCAAGCTAGTCTGTTGGGAACCCGAAGCATCCTTATGCGACCAAGTAGCATATTTCAACTGCTCCCCAACTTCACCACCAGCTTGAAAGATGCAGCTCATTGTCTCAGACTGAGAGTCAAGACAGATGGTATATCCATGAAAGAAGATATGCAAGAACTTGCTATAGTATATAGAATATACTATAAATTGATGAGTACTACAGTAGCCCCTAAGACAAGGATACAAATATCCCAGGTCTTACTACTGGATTCCTCACCAATCAGAAGAAACCATTCACAAACAAATCCACAAAGTTACTTGGAATGAAGTAACTTTTCCTCTTGAATGGAAATTATCCGGTCCAAAAAAGCAGCCGGAAAGAGCAAAAGCAAAGATCTACGAGAGTAGAAAGACTGGAGAAATTGGTCTTAATTTTGACAATCACAGAAGAAGTGATGTCTGTCCTGAGAATCTCAGGATAAACAAGAACAATCTTCTAAGAAGAAGCTACAGCACTAGAGAAGCTATGTCAGTGGTATAAAACCCACTATTGAAGAGCCAACTTCTGAAGAAGAATTGGAAGCTGATCTGAACAGACCAGTCCATATGTTCAGAACTAAGAAGCTCTATGATCTTTATGAAGAAGCTGGGAATTGCAAAATCCTGAACGATTAGAAAAACTAATCGAAGAAATGAAAGAATACAAATTCAGAAAGACAAGAAAAGCCTTTCCTTATCAAGATATTGAAATGGAAGAAGGAGAAAGCTCCAGAACTTTCATTAGCAGAAAAAAAAGAAATAAAACTCCCATTTCAGAAAGCCCCACGGGTAAAAAAGGAGAAAGAAATTCTCAAAGATTTGTCCCAGAGGACAATCTGCCTAGAGTTCCGATCACGAACTATGGCATATGGTTAAATCTAGACAAGAGTCTAGACAAAAGAAAAACCATTGACCAATGGGTAGACAGCCTGATGGCTTCTGCACTCACCCTTGGCAAATTTGAAGCACCAGATCTGCAGGTGTACTATGAAACTACTCTCACTGGAGTAGCAAAAAAGTACTACCTATCTTTCAAAGAAACTGCCAGAGGAAAAGACTGGCTGGAAGAAATCAAAAATTCAAAATCTCCGTATGATTTTGCAGTACCACTGTACGATCAGTTCTGTGGAGATCTTTCAAATCTGAGTGAAAAGGCCAAAGAAACGGCAAAATCGAATATCTATGCTCTTAAAATCTGTGACATGAGATATTTCGAAGAATACTTGAATGAGTTTCAAGAGTACTACTGTACAATTGGTGAACTAGAAATACTGATCTAGTTAATCTGTTGCACAAAACTCCCTGAACCATGGAGAACAGCTGTGAGAGAAACATAGCTGAAAAACCAATTGAAAGATTTTCAGTTGGAGGGATTGCCGACAGAATCCGGCAATTACTGAAAGAGCAATGCAAAGCCAATCTTAGAGCTAAGATGGCCAAGAAACAACTCAAAGGAGTTGAAAATTTCTGTTATGGAATATTAGATATGCCCACAAACTGGGGATGCCATGACTCCAAATTCCACAGAAAGAAGAAAAAGAAAAATATTACTCTAAAAATTTAAAAAGAGTAATCAGAAGAAGAATTGGAAATTCAAGAGAAGTTCCAATTACAAAAAGCAACAGGATGAAGATCCTAAAAAGAAATTTTCAAAAAGAAGAATACTCATCAGCATAAACAGCCTAGCAAGAAAGCTTGCAGATGTTGGTTGTGTAAAGCTGAAGGACACTATGCAAATGAATGCCCGGAAAAGGGTAAAAGATCTACTAAGGCTCTTTGAAGAATATGAGCAAATAGTAGAGGTAGCAAACATGAAAGGCTACGAAATAGCCTATTCTGATGATGAAGATGACGACAGGTCAGTCTACTCTGCCTGGTCTGGAGAAGAAGAAAGTTCATCAGAAGAGTCTGAGATTGATTCTGAAGTAGAGTACTTCGAATCTAGACAAGAATGTTTTGAGAATAAAAAACTGGGAAGAAAGCAAGACAGAATCCTTCATGTCTTCTTATCAGGTGAACCCTGGTACATTCGTTTGTGACTACTGCTTTTGTCATGAAAAGAATGGTCTCCCAATGTTTTGTGAAGAGTCTAAGAAGACTTATCACAAAGAACTTCATAGCTGAAGCGAGAAGAAAAACCAAGAATGGTCTTGTCAGCCAATTGGTTAAGCAAGAATATGAAGAGTATTTGCCGAGCAAAAGGCAAAGAAATTGAAACTCTTTTCCAGGAAACCATGGAACCATCTTCCTCGAAAAAGGAAGAAATCGTCGATAAGAAAAAGTCGATGAAGATATTGAACTGGTTGAAATACCAGAAAATGTAGAACTGGTGAAACCACCAGAAACTGTTCATCTCTTAGAAAGACAAGAGGCTACTGACACATGGGATCTACTTGGCCAACCTTCTGGCAAGTATGATTATAAAGTCAGATATGATCCTCCGTCCTGGTTCAGTGATCCAGACATCAAAGAGATAATTCCTACAAACTGGGATGATAGTGAAGATAAATCACCATGCAGGAAAATGTTTCAGAAGAATGTAAACCATTCATTCCAAAAGAGCAAGCTCAAGAAAATGAGCCTCACCAATCGAAATCGTCTCTACAAGTAGATACAGCAACTATATAGAGATCGGCTCAAGTTCCCTGATCACAGGAAATATCATCTACATGCCTTTGTAGATAATGGATCAGGTTTTACTGTTGCAAAGAGATTTGCAATTCCAGATGAACTCTGGAAAGAAGATAAGAAAAAGTCTGCTACTGGTGTTACATTTGATGGAAGCCATCTCACCATGAAGAAAGTAGCAAAAATGTTCATATCACCATTGGTGGAGGACATTTATCATCCAGAATGTTTGGCAGTCAGAAGGCCAAGGATCTGATTTCTGTTAGGAAATGATTTTATTCTCCAACAAAGATTTATTCAGGATGAAGAAGCGATAGGCTTCAGGAAAGGAGGACGGGTGTTCTGGGCAGACCGACTCACACATGCATTCAGTGTGGTAGGTCCCGGTTTTACTACTCACTATCAGAGATCGCAATAGAATAGTGTGATCTTACCCCCTACAACCCAAATTCGAGCCCATACTCCAATCAAACAACAAGAAGAATTGCTTGTTGAAGAATCTTCAGAAGAAGAAGAAGAAGAAGCTAGTGAAGATGAAGAAGCTAGTTTCATCCATGAACACAACCTCAAGCACTTTCAGAATAAGCTTGAGTCTCAGCAAATTCCCACTCTTGAAAAAATCAAGAAACTACTCGAGCAGAATGTGGATACAAATCCTCAAAGTTTTGGGAAAAAGACCCAGTGGTCTGTGAATTGAAATTGCATGACATGAATGCTATCTGCCATGTCAAAGCCATTCTCATTACAAGAGGAAGATCGAAAGAATCATATTGAAGATCTCCTGAACAAGAGATTGATTCAACCTTCCACTAGCCTCATCATGCTCCAGCATTCTACGTGAGAAATCATGCAGAAACTCTAGAGGAAAAGCTAGAATGGTGATTGACTACAGAGATGTCAACAAGAAGACTGTCAAAGATGGTTATCAAATTGCTCAAGTAAGAGTACTGATCAACCAGCTCAGAGGAGCCAAAGTCTTTCGAAATTCGATGCAAAGTCGGGTTTCTGGCAAGTCAAGATGCATCCCGAGAGTGTACCTCTCACTGCATTTGGAACACCACAAGGTCATTACGAGTGGTTGGTGATGCCTTTTGGTCTAAGCAAGCTCCCTCAATCTTCCAAAGAAAGATGGACAACATCTTTAAGCATGTGGCGGAGTTCTGTGTCGTCTACATAGATGAAATTCTGGTCTTCTCCAAAAACAAAGAAAACACATGAGACACCTCCATGAGGTAGTAAAGCTGATAGTTCAGCATGGAATTATCTTAGGAGAAAAGAAAATCTTCTTTATCCTCGATGAAGTTGATTTCCTAGGAATAAACATAAAAAATGGGGTCATAAAACTCCAACCTCATATCCTTGAGAAAATCTGGAAGTTCCCAGATAGAATTCCTGATGCTAAGAGTCTAGAGAGATTCCTTGGTGTCATAAATTATGGGAGAGACTTCATCCCTAAAATCTCAGGGTTAACAGCAATGTTATCTCCTAAGACAAGTTCCAAAAGAAAATGGAACTTCACAGAAGATGATGAAAAGATTGTGAAGCAGATAAAAAATCTCTGCAAAAACCTCCCCTCTCCAACAACCAGAGAGAGATGATGAAATTATCCTCCAGACAGATGCGAGCGATAATTACTGGTCCGGTTGTTGTCTGGCAAGAGCGCCTGAACTAACAATTGAAAAAATCTGCAATTTTTGTAGTGGCAAGTTCAGCCCTGCAGAACTGAATTATCCCACAGGGGAAAAAGAAATTTTGGCTGTCAAAAAAACGATTTTAAATTCACCAGCTTTTCTTGGAAAAACCTTTACTGTCCGCACCGATTGTGCCAGAGTAAAGAATTTCAAAAATTTTAAACTTGATAAAGCTGCTGATAGAGGAAGATTAGCAAACTGGCAATTATTTCTTAACCAATATGATTATAATGTTGAATTAATTGCAGGAAACAAGAATTATCTTCCAGACGCATTGACCAGGGAAATGGCAATGTTTAGCCAAAGAGAAGACGACGAAGGTCGTAATCCCAGAAGCAGAAGGACTGGGAAAGAACATGAGCATCAAGAAGATCCTATGGAAACCAAAGAAAAAGTTCTTAAAAGGTTTCTGCTAAGTCCTAAAGGACTAGCCTCAACTGATCAATCCCAGGGTAAAGGATTGGCTAGCCCGTCTCAAACGGCAGACGGTAAAGGCTCATCAAGACCGTTGACGGCTGCTGCTTTGCCAAAAAGCAGACCAACTCCAACTGGAGTCATAAATGTTTTTAATATGAATTAAGAACTTTTGACACTCCTGTGTTCAGAACTGGCAGGAGACTAGCTTATCACCAGAAGGCAATCCTGGATAATCTCTTATTTGCTTTTCAAGAAAGAAGCAGTGGTCTAATGTTCCCGGCACTCTTTGCACTAGCTGAAGAACTATATGAGAACGCCAGACCACAATTTGAAGAAAGTCATATACAGCAGAGTGCTGTAAGAAAAGAAAAAATTCTCTTCCTTGAAAGTCCAGAAAGTGCTAGAGTTCCTGTCATGGCACTTAATGAATCAGACTGGCATGAATTCCATAGTCTGATAGGAAGACATAATCCAGAAGACCTAGTTCCTCCAACTCTCTTTATTGTTTCAGGTCCTTATGTTGGAAGATACCTGGTTAATGTTCAGAGTGAACATCCTCAAGAACACAAGCTCTGGCTTGTTGAAAATGGTTTTGTCCATAATCTGTGGACTAAAACAAATGATGATCTAAAAGGTTTGCCGCCTATCATTGTCAATACAGTCAAAAATGTAAGAAAAAATGACTGTATGCTTACTGAAGTTCAGATCCACTCCTCCAGAATGGATCCAGAAGGCAAACGGTGAAGTTGAATATATTCCTCCTTATCATTATGTAAGAATTATTCAAAGGAAATATCTTCAACCAGCCTGTGTAGGGTACAATGGCCAACCAAACTCAAGCATCCCTGGATGAAGCCATGACTCTAGAATATATCAAAAAGATCATCTCTGAGGATACCTACAATACCTTCCTGGCAGCAGGAGAGAAAATTATCATCACTGCTTACGATCATCCTGACGTAGTCAGCAGTGACTTGTTCCTATCTCTTACCAGAAAAGAGATAGATTCGACACTGGCATGCTTACGATGGGTGGAAAAACTTGAAACTGACAACCACTACAAGATGTATGTTGATACAGATGTCGAAGACAATGCAACAACAGTAAGGATGGCCCAGGCAGATAACGACTCGTTTGTCCTTGGTCACAATTCAGAAACCGACGAGAACATGTGAAGCAGCAGGTGTAGAAAACACCGAAAGTCCTTTTGGATTTTTCCTAAAAGTGACTTTTGCTTTTCAAAAAGCAGGTGAAAAACATTTCACCTAAAGGAATCTGCTTTTCCCCGGCCGACCTCCACCAGCAGGAGCACTAAGGAAAGCAGGAAATCACGGAGTCGTTCTGTACATTTTGTTGTTTTGAATTGTAATTTGAGTTCCGCTCCCTATATAAGGAGCTTTAGCTTCTCTTAGAAGGCATTCGAAAAAAAGGCATTAGTTCTATATTCGAAAATCTCTAAGATCAGCATATCTCAGTAGCAGTAGCAGTCCGTCTGTGGACACAGTGTGCTTTCTATTACAAGTAAGTGTTTGTAAATCAGTTATGAGTAGCTAAAACAGCTTCTAGCTGTTTGCCCAAGAGTGAGGCTCTGGGTTCTGTATCTGTATTTATGTTTGAATAAATAAATTCAGTTTGTGCCCAGTACTCTGTCACAAAAATTTTACTGTTTTTGCATCTATGTTTTGGTAGCAGTAGCAGTCAGTAAGCAGTAGCAGTCTTTCTATAAAACTGACCCCTATCATACTAAGGCAGCAGTGATTCCGCCCTGGTAGTAGCCGCTTAGACAGGAAGTCGTTAGGTGAAATTGTGGCATGTTGAAGGCTAGTCCTTAGGCTGATACTGTGTTAGTTTGGAAAAGAAATAGGCTGATACTGTGTACTGTAGCTGATACTATGTAAAAAGCAAAGAAGGTAAAAGGAGAATAGTGTCTGTCCTTAATTGTATAGTGGAAAAGGTTGTGGACTTAGTTGTCAAAAAATATGTTGTCTGGTAGTGCTTTGTAGTTAACCCTTTTAAATTCTACATCGCTTGATCTTGGTCGTCAAATTACATTTTAATTTTGGGTATAAAATGCAAAGGACAGATCAGTCGAGCCAAGAAGTTTCGAGGCTTCCAACCCGAGCCAACAACACGGCGACCTGAGAATGTGATCCCAACGTATGTTCGCCGTCCGGCCATCGCACTGGTTTCATTTTCTTCGTCCTGCCGTCGCGGTCATTCTACTGGCCTTGGTTTAATCGTTAGTCAACCTCAGAGAGAGAATTGAAGGTTCGTCCTAGCATCGATCAATGTTTATTTCTCTCTCTCTCCCTTCTGTTGCTCTCTCTCTCTCTTTACCTGTTCCAAACTCGATTTGCAGGTCAAATATTGAATAGGGAATTGAGTTTGGTGTGAAAATTCAAGATCAGAGTGATCTAGTCATTCAAATTCCGGCTAAATTCTGCAGCTGACGGTGAAATGAGTCTGGAAGAATCTTCCCTTTTCCAGTTGAACAATCTTCTCTGTTTCCTAACCAAAAGAATTCTTGCTGTAGTGTAAAAGGGACTGAGACACAATTAGTCTGAAGTCTAAGTTGCCAGACGACTGGACTTCTTAACAATTGGCCAGTGACACAAATTCTTAATGACACATTGACATGACTTTACTTGACTTCTTCAACAAGATTCAATTTCAGTTGAGAAATGCTTCTATTTCATTCTGAAGATTTGGTTCAATTCTGCAAGAGAATATTAAGCAGAAAATTAGGTTTGCTGTTCAAATCAGAGAGGGGCTATTTGAGGAGGTTTTGGCGGGTGATGCAGAACCCTGTTTGCTAAAATTCGTCTTAAAATGTGTCTAAGAAGAAGAGATTGGGTTCTCAATCAGAACACAGCAAACAAAGGTATTCTCAGTTTGGTTTTTTCCACTTTCCTTGTGAATAAATACAACTGACTCAATGAAATGTTTTAATAACATCTGAATAAATTCTTGGGAGTTTTACATAATTAAATGATATATTGAACTCACCAAGTAGTGAAAGCTGGTTTATCTGACGCTCTATATTGGACTCTCCCACAACCAACTGTATCATTGGCGGATAAGGCCTTAGGTAGTGATCATGTGCTCTCTACTCTCTAAGCATCCTGGTTCCAGTCAGTACATCCCTGATTACACGTAATTCAGCTACAACTTTTCCAATCTCCATTCGTGCTTTGGGCAAATGCACAGAACAAGCAACTCCTATCCTAGCAATGGAAATAAGACACTCTTCAACTCTTCGTGTTTCATCATTTTGGACATCATTCCTATTGCTTGCAGGCTTTGTACTAGTGCTGCTTTCCTTTTCTTGAAGAAGCAACGGATCACATATTTCTTTCACACGTTCAGGCAAAGCCATCAGAACAAATTGTGCAAGTTCGTGTCATCTGTAAACATATCATCTGTTGGCCTCTTACCAGTAAGCATCTCCAGTAACAAGATTCCGTAGCTATACACATCCCCATACGTTGAGACCGCACCTCCCATGCCATACTCTATAAATTATTTCCAAAAAGCATATGGATCGTATAGTCATAATCATAAACAAAAATAAAGAAAAACCAACACTTGTTAAATAGGAAGAAATTGAAGAATTGATAGATCAATTGAAAATTACCTGGGGAAAATAGCCGATGGACCCCCTTATTATATTGGAAGAACTCTCTAGTGAAGAAGTATGTGGGAGGTAGGTTGCTAACCCAAAACACAGACACGGGCAGTCATGTCCTTTTCTAGAGAACATTACTCGGCTTTAAATCACAATGAACTATAGGGTTGTGAAAGTGGCTGTGCAAATAATCCAAAGCATTAGCTACATCAATGGCAATATTTACCCTTTGGATAAGATTCAAATGCACCTGCACAGTGGGCACCCGAACCACTGTATGAGCTGAATAATGCAACATTTCATCTAGATTCCATCCAACATGAACTCAAAAACCAAAGCTTGAATTCATTCCTTGAAAATCAATACTTGAGCAAGCGGTCACTAGTTAACAAGATTTCGTGCCTAATGCTTTTCAGGACTTTACATTCAGCTACAAAACTTCTAGAAGCTCTTAACTTTGAAGGTGAGTACTTTCACAGCAACAATTTTCCTCCTGTGATCAAGAACTCCCAATACACAGAACCAGAACTACCAGAGCCAATCAAATTCCGAGAAGAGAAGCCATCAGTTGCTTTTAGAGATCACCATATGACAATTTTAAGAGTGAAAGATCCAATAATGTATCACGGTTACCTTAGCTTTGGCTTTCCTTTTATTTGATCTATAAAGGGGCACACAGCAGTGATAGCACAACACCAAAATACTTCCAACGGCCAAAGAGAAACTGAGAAGACTAATGTCCAAAGAGGAACAGGCTCCCGTCAGAAACTCAGAACAACATAGAGGCAAGTTCAACTGATTTACACCTCCACAAAGTCCTCTGTTTCCCACGAGACAAACCGCAGTTGAATTCCTGAAAACTCCATCAATGGTACTTCGCCTTCAAATCATTAAATGAGAGGTCTAATCTGCTTAACCAAGTTAGATTTCTTAAACAAAAAGGATCGTACCTGATAACTGATTATGGTTTATAAACAGACTGCTTAGTTTACTTGGCTTACATATTGAACTCGGTATAGGGCCCGTCAATAGTTTTCCTCGAAGCTCAATACAAACAAGTTGATGAATTTCCTATCCCAATCGGAATGCTTCCTCTTAGCTGATTCCTTCCTAAGCTCATCACCTTGAGCTTTGTGAGAGATTGCTGATAGATTCAGTAGAACTCCTTGAAAATTATTCCCATAATATCCAAAAGTTCTAAACCGGTACAATGACCAGAGAAGAGAGAAAATCCAATTCACCATCCTCATTTCCAAGATTATTATCATCAATTTCCAGCCGAACCAGATTGGACAGTCTGCCAAACTAGGACTTTTCCGGTAAAAGTATTATTAGAGATCCCAAATCGTGAAAGGTAGGATGCGTTTGAGATAGTAGATGGAATTGGTCCACTGAATCTGTTCATTGGAACTGAAAGATTGAAGCTTTGGAAATATTGTGTAGCCCAACCCAGAAGGAAGAGTTCCATGAAGTTGGTTCCAACCACAGAAATGTGTTGAATTGAAGAAAGGTTGTATATGGAGGAGGGATGGTACCAGACAATCTATTTGTACCCAATGAAAGATCTCTTAAGCTTTTCAATTTCCAAGGCGCTATTCATGAGGCCACGCAGATTATTTCTTTCATAGAAGAACTTTAAGAGAAGAAAATTCCAAGGAAGGGGGAATTTCCCCTATTAAATTGTTCTGCGCAAAATAAGTTCTTGAAGCTTCAACAATGAGCCAAGTTCAATTGGAATTTCGCCAGTAAGACTGTTATAGCCAAAAAGATAATGGATTAGAACAATTGATATATTCATGGGATATAACCTTTGAACAAGTGTCCCGAGGTTAGTACTTGCAGCCGGGACAGTCGACCAACTTCTTGAGGGATGTGCGGTGAAGCTATTCTTCGGAGATTAATGTCCTGAGAAAGCTCAAGTTTCCGATATGTGGAGATAGAACACCCTTCAGCTGGCTGGACCGAGCGAGAACCTTGACTCTCGGGCGTCTTCTGCCGCAAGTAATCCCTCGCCACTCATGACATAAGTTGGAGGAATAATTCCAGGAGCTAAGGATGCCCAGAGATCACTGACTACAGCTTAAAGGCAAGCAAGGATAGTCTTTCCACCTTATTTGCTCTCAGATTTGAAGAGGCCATAGTGATGATCATCAGGGGAAACAGTGACATGAATACTGACAAAATCCTCACAACCAGCATGAGCTCTCCATCTAGGCCACAAAGTATAGCGAATAGCTTGAGTCTATTAAAAAATGGCGAATAGCTTGATTCTGTACTCTGTAGCCACAGATTTGCCAATCTTTCAGAAACAAAGTCATCCGTGGAAAAGGGGGCACTAATTCCACACCAGGTTCTTTCCTCCATGAATTTCAAACATACAGTTGACTCAGTCTTCAGCAGGACTAATGTGTTATAGAAACATAGCCACATATGTGGTCAGAAATTGACCAAAGACTGAAATAAAGGGTAAAAAAAACGTGTAGAACACGAAGAGGTGATGAAGTATGTTACTTTACTCGTCCCTGATAATGGCCGGAATTGCCCGAAACAGAGAAACCCCGCCGGACACCCGAAAGCTTAAATCCTTGATTCTCTTTCATAATTTCATTGAACAATGTCATCTCATGTATAGCTTCACCTTGCCTAAACGTGGCACGAAATGCCGGAAAATATCCGAACCCGCAGGAAAAACCAGGAAGCTTGAGAGCTTTGAATCTCCTTCTTAGGTTATGGTTCGACAAACCAACATCAAATGACATAGGCAACGGAGAAAGAGCCGGGTTGACTTTCGGGTATTCGGTTTCGCGTTTCAGCCGGTGTCTCTCTCCTTCCAGCTGAACCGTTTACGTATATACACTGCAATCACGTTCAGATTGATGACATTCAAAATGGACGGCCCACAGTGCGCGGCTTCACAATTCTATGTTTAAAGAATACAACTTCTAAGGGAAATTTTTTTAAATAGTTTTGTTGTATGAAAATCTTGTGAAATCGTGACAACGTCCAGTTTAAAATATTATTTGATAACATTATTCGAATTTGACAAATCAAGTTTAATTAATTTATCTGGAGTATGACTAGCCGCTCTGCTAGGGTTACTCGAAGACTTTTCGTCTTCGATAAATCTCAAAACTATGGCTGGTGCCACAAACGGGATCGTATGCTGTCCTTTTCCGGCGTGTTTTACGTCAACCGAGGGCGCCAGTGGATGTCTTTTTCTGTTTTTTCCTTCTCTTTATACTTGCTGGTTGCAGCGTTGGAAGAGGCATGATGGATCCGGATATGCTTTTCGTTCCTGCTGGGAGGATTGACGGAGGTCCATTGATAGCTTGGAGGTGGAAGGGTCCGGCTATCAGGGCCTAGCGTTGTCGATATCGGAGGCGTGGACGCCAACGTCAGTGCTTGGCTGGCTGCAGGTGGCAAGGATCGATAGTGGCTAGTTATTGATGGTCTGAATTCCAACATCGCTCGGCTGATGGAATCTGAAGCCTTGAGATGCTGAAGCTTCTGACGACGGCAGGGGCATAGTGGGGAAGCTTTCTCGGCAACGATGCGAGCACTCGGTGGTGGAGGCTTTGTAGCGACTGTGCAGACTCATTGCATTGGTAGCACTCTCTGGCATGACTGTGCTTGGTCGATGGAGGACAAGGGGATCGATGGTGATCCCGTCTTTTCTTTGCCGGCAGAGATGGATGTCGGGCTGGAATTGGTCTTCGACTATGGTGATGGGGCTCGTTACCCTCTGCTGGAATTGGTTCCATTGCTGACCGGGCTCCTTACTGTATGGATGGCGGCCTACAGGTGGTGCTACCATGGTGGTGGAAGCGCAAGTGGTGTATTCCGGCAAATGGTGAACAGCGGCGATGGTATGAATGCTCTCGGGCCTGTGTTTGGAGTGAATGGGCTTCTGGACTTGATCTGGTCCATGGGATGTATTATCTTTTTGCTATGGGGTTGGAGGGTTTCAGTCTCCAGGGCCTATAGTAATGTTTAAATTTGCTTGGGTCGCAAAAACCAGAGCCTTAGTTGTAACATTTTATTTTGGCTTCGAGGTTTCTTAGTTTTTGTTAGAATAATGGTGCATGGATTTCCTAAACGGTGGTGTACTCGGGATTTTGTGGGAAGTTATTCTTCTAGAATAGAGTTTCATGAGGTTCTAAGAAACGATTCTTTCTGTCGACCCCATATGGGTGTTTCGTTTTTGTATGCTTGCTGAATTTTTATGAAATGGCTGACCTATTCCATAAAAAAAAAAAAAAAAAAAAAAAAAAAAGGATTAATTAATTTTCAAAGCTATAAATACATATAAAATATGTATTTAAATAATAGGATTAATTTCAGTTTACCTATCTGAACTTTTACCCATTCTTCATGTTAGTCCCTGAACTTCCAATTTGATCAAGACTACCCCTGAACTCTCAATTTCCATCACCCGTGTCCAACTCTCCTAACACCGTCCAAAAATCCATTTATTGCTGATGTGGGACGAGTCAAAGGCCCACAAAGAGGGCTAAATAGACAATTTGCATTTAAAAAAAAAAAAAATCAGTTGTGTCTTTGTTGATCACATTAACCCAGATCCCTCAGCCTCAATCATTTTGGGGAACAACTTCAAACCTCTTATAGATAGGGAAATCGGGAAATCTTTTAACTCCAACAAACAACACAGCTCAATCAATTCATGAGCTTATGACTTGAAACAACAACTCATTCAACTCAGCCATGAGTCCAACTCAGACTCTTGACTCACCTGTAATGCACAAGAACTCCACATTGACGCCCTTCTCTTTCCTATGCCTGTTCATCGAAATCTCTCACAGATGAAGGAGCACCACCATGTCGCCAATTGGAAACTCCTACTACTCCTCCTCATCCTCCGCTCCGCAACCCCAAATTCCACCAATTCAAAGCTAAATCACACACACAGTAAGACCTAGATTCCACAAACCAGCCAGCATTTCAAAGATCCAAAAAATGAAATCACAAACCACAAAACCACACACGCACAATTCACTCACCCTTAGAATTCTCAAAGCTTCAGAGAGCAGCAGAGATGAACTGCTGGCATGGTGCGAGTAGCCACCGACGAAGCCAGATGATTTGCCTCCGTCTATCGCAGCGGCTCTAACATTAACGAAGATCTCATCCTTAAAATTGCTCCCACTCCTCCTCCTCAGCCAGCCACCTGAAGCCTCAAACTCCGAGTCATGGAGCTCCAAAACGTGTCATCTTATCCGAACTGGTTGACCCTTCCTCAGCCCATCCAGAGTGAAATTGACCCCGTCGACTTGCTCCATCATCTCCTTGATCCCCTGTGCCTCCATCAACGACACCGTCGCCAACACCGACGGGCTTTTGCGAGTCTTCTTGGCCTTCTTCGATCTCCGAACATCGGTGTTTTGCGAATTGGGCCTATTCAACGAATAGGCTCTGAATCAAACTGCGACCACTGCGAGGACGAGTCTTATGATGAAGAGAAATTGAAATTGAATTGGGAGGTGTCTTGGGAAAGAGCAATTCTAAATAGGTCGATGCTGAGATCGTCGTCGTCGCTGTCGTGAATCATAAGAATGAGCAGAGCCAGATGAGATAGATATGAGGTAGAATTTGATAACCAAATCAAATTTGAGGCTTTTGTGAAGAAATTAGAAGAACCAGATGACGAATTGGGTAGATTCACTCCTAAATCGAGTTTGAGGTTCTTTTGAGGAAACCTAGATGAAATTTTGTGCTTGGAGTTTTGTGTTTTCTTCTTATTGAAATTGTATTGTCTAAGTTTGGGATCGGAGGAGAGAGAGAGAGAGAGAGAGAGAGAGAGCGATGCAAACAGAGGCCTTTTTTTTTTTTTTTTTTTTGCGAGATGCAAACAGAGTGGAAAATTTTGACGAGGGTATTATAGGAATTTAACCATTTGTATCTTGCCACGTCATCAATTGACGGATAATTTGATGGGTGTGAAGGATTGGGCACGGTTGATTAAAATTGAGAGTTCAGGGGTAGTCTTGATCAAATTGGAAGTTCAAGGACTAACATGAAGAATGGGTAAAAGTTAGGTAGGTAAACTAAAATAAATCATAAATAATATCTGCTCGAAATCATTTTTTCCCACAACTGTAATTTGGAGATCTCAATCTAAGCTCTTTAAAAGAATTTGTCCCTAAAATTTCTTAGGCTTAGTTTGGTGTTGGCCGTATTGCTGTCAAGATAAGCAGCACTAAAATAAATTAGAGATAAAAATAATTAGTGAATCAAAACTATCAAGCTGAGCAAATTTAAATCACTTAGTGAATCAAAAACTATCAAATCAATTAAATTACGAGCATAGAAGATGAGAGTAACAAGGCCAAAAATCAATTAAACCAATTCCATAGACCTAAAGAAGAAAAACTGGAAGATTAAGAAATTATGTTCATCGAAGGAAAAAAAGTTTAAGAAATTATGACCCTTTGGAGAAATTCAAAAAATCAAGCCTTCAAGAATGGCTGGTAAGGGAACTGCTACACGAGAACAATTGAAGAATTAAATAAGAATTGGATTATGAGAGTGCCAGATTCACTCCACAGTACTTGACAAGAGATTCCAGGGATGAAATAAGTTGAAAACATTGAAAGGACAAGGTATATTTAACGGATAGAACAGTGTCATTTGAAGAAATTGTGAGGGCATTGGTAGTCTTGAGAAAGTGTCATTAACTCTCTTACGGCTCCATGTGTTGTATAATTACTCAGTGTTTCAAAAGCAGCCAAGAGGTTACTTTTAAAAAACACATTTAAAAAGTCATTATGTCCTTAATAACCACTTTTATTTCCTTACGAAACACCTTACAGATCAAAACGGTAATAATAAGTGATTTTATTGGAGGAAACACACAGCCAAACTGGGCCTTAATAATGCTTGATACTAGAATCTTTCAATAAATGTCTCGCAATATCTTTTCAATGTTATTTCCGTAACCATAGGTCATAAAAGTAGTATTCTCGCAATTTTCATTCACTAATTAATAAGCATTCAACTTCAGAACATGTAGAGGGATTAATTGATCGAGTCGAGTCCTAATTTAAGTCAAGTATCATAACTATATAAACACACATAGTGAAATCCATTTATACTTCTTCCATATATACTGTTATATGGGATCACATATACTTTACTTACCTTATTCATGTTACTTTGACTATTTCCAACAATAATTCATGCACGTACTCTAGTTTATTGACCGGTAACAAGTCATTAAAGAACGGTCAAGATGACATATGTCAAGGTCAATGTTAGTTTGAGTTGGAAAGTTCTTTACTTAGTGAAAGTAACAAGAGCATATGTGTCCGACTTGACTTTAAGGAAATTTTTTTTGTCATCCTTACAGTCTCTGGAATGCGTAGTAAAATAATAGTTGAGTCGCAAGTGTGTGTGTGTGTGTATATATATATATATATACGCAAGTGTGTGTGTGTGTATATATATATATATAATATACAGATCCTATCCAGAGCGGAGCTCCGCTTTGAAAATTAACGTGTGAAGTTCGAGTTTGGGTCACTTTTCGGTCGCATATCCACATCTCGACCGTTCAGTTTTTAGGTACTAGTGTATCGATCGTCTCTGCAAATTTTCAGCCAAAATGATGATCGTTAAGGCATTGATAACTGCCTTAAAGCTAGTACGGTTCAGGTTGACAGATTCAGTCCGTCCATTGGTTAAGCGAGTTAGATACCTTAACGATCATCAATTTGGTTGAAAATTTGCAGAGATGATCTATACACTAGTACCTAAAAACTGAACGGTCGAGATGTGGATATGCGACCGAAAAGTGACCCAAAACTCGAACTTCACACGTTAATTCCAAAGCGGAGCTCCGCTCTGGATCGGATCTATATATATATATATATATATATATGTATGTATGTATTTTTTTTAAGGCTAAATACTATTAGTACCTTGTGGTTTGAGCCCAACATCGACTTTCAATTTCATCAAAAACACCCCTGCATATCAAATCTCATCTAATAGGTCCTTCCGTCAACTGGAGTCGTTAACTTGCTGACGGCATGCCATGTCAGATCATGTGGGCCTCACCTATCAGGCAAAATTCTAAAATTGCCCCTGCCTCTCTCCCAACTCCAGAAGAACTCAGCTTGGAGCTCATATCTTCCTCGTCTCCAAATCCACTGCATCCTCACTCTCCCTTGCACTCCTAACATCTCTTCCCACCTTGGTGAAGATCCCAATTAGTGAAGATCGAAGACAGCAACAATTCTCAACTAAAGTCAATACAAAATCAAAACCATCTCAAAGTTGCATCCAGAAACCCAAATTCAAACAGCATTGTGCACACCCAAATCAAATGCAAGCTGCTCAAGGATTCAAATGAAATAACTAATCAACAAAACTCAATCAAAATGGCCATCAAAGATTTTACAAACCAAAACAACAAATACCACTTACATGATTTTTGGCAAAACAAAAGATGAAGGGAAAATGAAAGAGAGTTGAAATCTTTCTGAACATTTATATACAAAGGATCCAAATTGCCAAGCTCCCCATTAACTCTTACGTTTCTAAAATTTGAAAGAAATGATCCCAGCAACAAATTTGGGAACTCAAATAAAATCAAACCAACAATTAGATTCAAACGAGCCCATTCCATTTTCTTCTCTTCTTTTGTCTTCAATTTGCCAGCAACCAAAGCTCACAAGAAAATCTCAAAAACCCAATAAAAACCTAACTGAACAAAATCCAGATCACATAAATCCAAACAAATTCATCAAAACCAACATCTTTTTCAAAACAAACCTTTAACGACCAAAGTAGTGAATCCACCAAACTCAACCCAAACAATAGTTGTAAGGTCGAAAAATATAAGAAAAGTACCCGACCAAGAATTTGGCCGGAAAATTGCGGCGTGCCACCAATTCAAGTGGGACAAAAATGAAACAGAAACAGAGATGAGGAGAAAGAGAGAGAGAAACAACTCTGAGAGTTGAGAGTCTGAGGCGCTCGCCGAGAAGCCCAACCCAGAAGCATCACCAAACTATAATCGGAGCGGAGAGGTGACACCCAGTGCCTAGGCCCCTCCTAGACAGCCGCCTAGGCCAATTTTAGAACATTGGCTGGAGATGAGTGATTCAAGACGGTGGCAGTCGTGCATGTCCGGCGAAGTAGTTGTGGTGAGAAGGGTGAGAAGGGTGAGGGTGGAAGAGATGTTGGGAATGCAAGGGAGAGTGAGGATGCATTGGATTTGGAGACGAAGGAAGATATGAGCTCCAAGCTGAGTTCTTCTGGAGTTGGGAGAGAGCAGGGGCAATTTTGAAATTTTTCATGATAGGTGGGGCCCACATGATCTGACATGGCATGCCTAATCAGCGAGTTAACGGCTCCGATTGACGGAATGACCTATTAGATGAGATTTGATAATGCAGGGTGTTTTTGATGAAATTGAAAGTCATGAGACTGAATCGATGTTGAGCTCAAACCATAAGAAATTAAACAGTATTTAGCCTTCTTTTTTTTTTTATATAAATGAAAACTTTGGACTTAAACAAGGAAGTATGTGCAACAATTGGTTGGATATGAAGTTTTTTGACTCAAGAGACTCATAAATAATATGTGTCTTAACCATGTCTTATAGATTCTATAGTTGGCTCTCTATAAAGTTTCTTAAACTCTTCCATTTGCATCGACTAATGAGAAAATGGTACTTTAGTCATTTTTTAGATGCTTGTAAAAACTAGTAAGGATTCTCTCGGCCATGCTGAAAGGGCAAAGAATAGAAGTTCTTCAAAATGGTAAAGGAGTTGGAGCTACTTGCACTGTCTGTGGTAAGGTCTTGATGTCTAGAGCAAATTATAGTCGAAGCCTATAACTACCCAAAAAAATAAAATGAGAATTCCTGCTCAATATTTTCCTCGTTCTATTGTATGTTATTTGATTTTTTTTTTTAAGTTCAAAATTTTATCCAACAAAGTAATATTCAACAGCATCAAAAACTGTTCTAAAAAGAAAGCATAGGTGGATATAGGTTTGAAAAGTTGAACACAAAAGATTTAAATAAGAAATATGAATTTATGGATAATGACTCTGTTAAGGAATTTGATATAGAAAGGATGCTGGAACAAATGACGTATCGCGCTGAAATTGAGATTCTCCTCTTACGACTTCAATATTTGTCAAAGATTTATCTTCCAAAAAAAAAAATTACAGAATAAGGATTGGATTGGATAGAATATGTCCTAACAATGTTGTTAAATCCCTAGCTTATGTTTACAAATGTTTTTTTTTTTTTTTTGCACAAAAGGCAAAGAAAATGCAATTATTTGGGAAAGATTTCAAAACACAATAAACATATCAATATTGAGAACAAAGTAAAAGGCAACGGACACTATGAGAGTGTTTATAATTAATGATTATAAACATGAATACACAATGGAGGCAAAGGGAGTGATTCATTACTATAAGAATGTACTTCAACATTTGAACGATTGCATCGATAAAAAGGTAGCTACATTTACACAATTAGGTTTAACTCAGTTTTATTTCTTTTCAGGAAGTTTACCATACTCATTGTTGTCATAACCAGAACAGAGCAAGGGAAAGGCTGCAAATGAGGCAAGGAAAAGGCTACCGTAGCGGCTGAAGCTGCGGCTAAAGAAACAATGCTGATGTTCAAGCTGCAATTCAGATGCAATTGAAGCAATTCCTATACATGGGCTGCTACAAGGCTTTTTCTTTTCTGTCTATGGTTATACTTACGAGTGTTAGAGGAAATAAAATAGAGTACATTGGAATTTATCATTGTTAGTTTTGTAATTCTTTTGAGCCAAAGTATAAATCTACGTGTTATATAGATTTATGCTTAGTATTCAACATATGACTGTTTTATCCAACGTTCTAATATATTTACTTTGGATGAACATGATAACCAATATTTGTTCCACAACTCCTATATTGTTCAGAAGTGTTGATGAATGATGTCACTAGCTTGAAAATGCATGCATAAATAAAACTCACTTCCATTATCCGATCGAATTTGTTGCATCTTTTGATTGAAATGTGTTTCAATGAAGGCAAACAAGATTTCAAAAGATTTTGAGTTTTAGATTTGACATGCATACAATACAATGAGGAACATCTACTAAAGTCATCCACCATATTCAAAAAATACCTTGCACCGGAATGAGGTGCAATTTTGTGAGGACCCCAAATATCACAATAAATAAGAGCAATAGTTTTGTTGTGGAAATAGTACTTAAATTGAATGACAAACGTGCTTTGTTTGGCTAATAGACAAACATTACATACTTTATCTAAACTAAAAGAAACATCAGGAATTGTTTTAGCTAACAATTGCAAATGATTTAGGGAAGAATTGCCAAGACGTTGATACCACAAGGTGGAAGAAATGACTACACGATTGGTAAAGGAATATGTGAAAGTTTAGTGACAAAATTTAGATTGAGGTAATAGAGACTGTTATACTTCATAGACAGCCAATATCTTCGCGTAACCAAGTTCTGCATCAGATAAATGCTAGGAAAAAAGTGATGAACCATTTGAGAGACTTAGTAAGCTTGCTTACTGAGATAAGATTAACCTTAAACTTGGATCACAAAGAAGATCATTTAAACGTAGATTAGAATTGAAATTCCCTATTGAATGAAAGGGAGTAAGTTCACCAATATGTAATTTCACAAGAGGAAGCAAAGACGTAGTTGTGTAGGAATAGAATTTAATAAAGAATTAGGAATGGATGTAATGATTGTTGCCCTGCTCTTTATGATCCAACGATTAAGAAAGAAGAGGAATGTGGTAGACATATACTTTTGGTTGAAACGGAAAAACATCCTTACTTTTACCAATGCCATAATTTGTAAGTATTTTAAAAAGCAATCATTTGAAATTTATGAATGATGGAATGAGAGCCACCAAGATGAATAAATGAAGTTAAATTAAGCTTCTCAAAGAAATTCTAACACTAGTTGAAAAATTTTCGATAACTCCAAATAGTGTTTTGCTTTGATACATGTAAAATGGTAACTAGTATATCGATGGATAATTACAACTTAAAATGTTAAAATGTGGACAAATTTCAATTTACCACTTGTGGTTTCCACTCAACATCACGTTAGTTCCTCCCTTTCAATTTCATCAGCAACACCTCCATGCTCTCAATTTCGATCAACCGTGTCCAACATCTACTGAACATTCAAATGAACATTAAGTGATGATGTGGCAGTGACAAACTGATTGGTGGGCCCACTTGAATTTCTAAAATGGACATTTCACTCCACGAGCTGAACCAAGTAACCGAGCTGAGATTTCACAACATTCACGCTATGACTCCTCCACAAGCTGAACCAAACAAGCCAGATGAGTTTTTACCACATTCTTAGTTAATCTCTATAAACTCCTCTCAAATCCTTTTTTCCCAATTTCACTTCCACAATCCAAAACCATAATCAATGGCTGATTATGGCTCAATAACTCCGGCTCCAATCAGAACCCCTTTATATGATCCAACCCAAAAACCAAAGACATAATCTTGCAGACCCATCTTGGATAACCACATCATTCGAATCAAGAAAACCAATCAATAAACCCCTAAGATTAGTGCGCTCAACAACGACTTTTACATACATGTCGTCCTCCACAATCGACTCGTACAAGTTCTGTAAAGCTTGGCGCTTTATCTTTGTGTCCCAAATCTTCACTCTTTTAATCATGTCCTCAGATAAAACCTCATGTTGTCTCTGCGAGCTTTGATTTCGGGTTTCAGAACCATGATGGCAATGCGGTGAGTCAACACGCCGACGTTGTAGATTTCCAAAAGCTTCCAGTGTGGAGATCGAGCTTGTCCAGGTCGCTCTGCATCAGAAGCTTACCTTGTATGACAGATTGACATACTGGCAGCCGAAGCTGAAGAGCAGCGCCACGATGTTTGAGTTCGAATTCTACTTCATAGGATTTTGAGGCGTCAAGCTCTGGATCTCAGGTGAGGATTCAAGCTCCAATTTCAAGGCCTTTTGTAAATTTTATAGGAATTTGAGGGGTGGATTTCAACTGTATTGCTGGGATTAGGCAAGATGGCTTCAAATCCTCCTCCATTTCAAGTGGAGGATACAAATAAGGATTTCTTTGATAAGTTGGCGGAAGATGAATTGGAGCCGCTGGTGGTGGAACCTAATTTGAATCAGGGAAGAGACTCCGACAACGCCAAGCGTTTGGCAATCTGAGTCTTGGTAGTTTTGCAGATTCGGGTGCTAAAAAGAATGAGGAGGAGGCGGTGAAGATTTGGATGCTGGAGGTGAAGCTTTACATACCCTCGAAATGGAGTGAAATGTCTATTTTAGCCCTTCAAGTGGGCCACGCGATTAGTTTGTCACTGCCACATCATCACTTAACGTCTCATTGGATGGCTCAGCAAATTTTGGACACGATTGATCGAATTGAGAATAAGGGATTGTTGCTGATGAATTAAAAAGGGGAGGACTAACATGATGTTAAGTGTAAACCACAGGGCAATAAACTAAAATTTGTCCTTAAAGATATATAGAATTTAGTCTACCTTTTATGTATGGACTATGAAGTAATCTAGATCATTAGTATTAACATAAAATTATTTAGAACGGTTGACAAATGTGAAAGGAAACAGTTATCATTTACAGCTAAATCTTTCCAATCATGGCAATTCTTAACATATATGAATTTTTAGTTATGTAAATGATTTCTGAAGTTCTACGATTACTGACCATGGCTCTGTTAGCAGCCCTAATACTGCCATATAAGCTTCATGGATAGGGAAGCCCCTCTAACAAGCTTCAGCTTTGCGTAACCCATGCATAGTTGATTCTCTGCTGTGGAAGTACATTTGGAAGATACCTGCCTCTTCACAGGTCAATTTCTCTAAACTATGCCTACTTTGTCTAATTTGTTATTCAAGAAATAAATAACAAAGTTTAGGGCGGATTATACTTAGATATTTACTAGGTTTAAATAGTTCGACCATTTTGATGCTCTAAGCTTGCTTGCGTTGCAAGGCAATGATCAAATTGTTTGTATTCCAATTGGTTTTCATGATATGGGTGCTGATAAAGTACTTTGGTGGCGCACATCTAGTAAGTTTACTGTCAATAATGCTTATTAGAGTTTTTTCAACTATAACACTACTCTGATTCGAAGTGGAAGCATCTTTGGAAGCTGCTCATTCACCAAAGCATAAATGCTTCACATAATTGCTTGTCGTGGAAGATATCTTACTAATGATTTGAGCAGAGCTGGAAATGGAAATTAACTTCTGATCTTGGTTGACATTTCTGTGACGGTATTCCTGAAGCAATGATTTGGACAAAGCGTATATATTTGTAAAGCGATTTTGGCTAATATTACAGAGACGTTTTCTTTTATAGAAAAGAACCTCAATGAGGGCAATGTGGGATGCAAATAGTACTTCAATTAAGAAACAGCAGAAGCAAGGATTCACCAAATGGTGCAAAGATGTAAAACTAAAAAGAACACAATAAATCTAAAACAGATGAAGGTATTACGGGAAAATAACTCAAAAATATACTTCAAAATCATATTTGAGTTGTAAAATATTCTTCTCCGAAAATTCCCATGACTACTTCTCTTCAACCATATATCTATATGCTAAAGGCCAACGATCGTAACACCAAGACAAATACAAAAGCAGAGGAAATTTGTTCTATGACCATAACTAAAAGGAAAATGTCTCCTCGACTCCCAAACAGCACAATTCCATGCAATAAGAAATGCACCTGTTCTTTATCCTGTTCTTCAAACAAAAAAAAAAAAAAAAACAATTAAAACAGTAAAAGTATCAAATCAGTCCTCATGAATAGAAATCGAGTCATCAACCATACACAATCCCTTAATTTGAAATCAAAGAACCAGGACCCAGAAAATATTAGCAGCAGAAGAATCCTCATGTGATTTGAAGAACTAAGAGTCTAAGACTCATTCGCTAGGTAGTTAACATGAGCTTTTCCTCTTGAAGAACATATTACGCAATAAAAGTAATTTGGTTAAAGCTATGAGAGGAATACCAAAACAACTGCGAAGGTTTTATAGGTAGCTTTTGGGGTTTAGTTGAGACACTTAGACCCCATATGGTTATCCACTTATCCTCTGGTATGAATAGTAAATGTACCCTTAATTTTATCTCCTCCCAACCGTCTTCTTAATATCAAATATTATCCTCCTAAGTTGACATCAATCTCTTCCCCAGAACCCAGTTTTATCCATCACCATCACCACCCAAATATCTCAGTTTCTTTTTAACCATATTCTCCACCCGGACTACTGTAAAGTGCACCACCAACATAAAGAACCTTCCTCAACCTGACCCTTATACTCACACAAATATGACACACACCTAGGTTTACACACAAGCTTGTACTTGATTGTTGTTTAGTTCAGGCTAATATCGCTGTGGTGGGCACTTGTCCACAATGCTTGTACTTGATTGTGTATTGACCAGATATAAAGACTACTTTACATATATCATTACAGGGACAGGTCAATGGAACATTTTCTGCAATACTATTCCCGTATAAGCAGGAAGCAGCAAACAAAAAAAAAAAAAAAGAAGGCCCCTTAAGCATACTGCATCTGCATGCAATCTGTTGTTCATTCTCCAATACATGTATGATAAATGTGAAAATCAACACACAGGTTTTTTACCTTAGAAAGCTGCCAACGCATCAATGTAGACCAAGCCGTATCAAGAAGAATTCAACTTTTCAAGGCTTGCTTTAGTCAAATCTAGTTGTTCTGACCAATATCCACAATGAAGAAGGAAAATTGCATCAGTAGAGCTGTTTCAAAGCAAGAGAAAGTCACCTCAAGAGTTGATGGAAAATTTCTACTCTGTTCAGATGCCGATGCTCTCTGGATTGTTGTACGGAAAATAAGTTCCCATTCTTCTGATACACTGTCTGTAGTTAAGGAAAAACAAAATTCACATTTCAGTAAAGGAAGAAAGCATTCCATCCACAAGAAAGGATGAGAAAGAAAATTGGGTCTTGAATTTATATAGTAAAGAATGAAAGTGAGAAACCTAAAGAAAACTAAAAGGCAGAACATATTAAAAAAAAAAAACAATCAAAAGAGCGAGAGCCTACTCATTTTTGAAAAACTTAGACTAACAATTCAGCAGAAAATGAAATTGTCACACGCAGACCCAAGACTTAACTGACAAGCTTGATTACATATAACAACATCAAGAGTTTAAACTGAAATAACACATTTAGGAATCCACAGAGATTTAAAAGAAACTGCAATCACCACAACCCATGAAATAACATTCCACTAAAAAATAATAAATTAGATGCAGAGTCCATAAAGCAACCCACAAAGAACCGTTCTTTGAAATATTTTTACATGTAATTCATAAAACTTCCCTTAAATCTTCGTCCTCTTATTATTATTACAAAGTACTTTATTACTTTTCTTATTTCTCCAAGCTCTTTCCTACTCTGAAACTTGACTAGGATAATAGCTACCAAGTAAAGCCCAAACAAGCCAGATTCTGCTTGGTTCTTTCACCCTAGGGACTAGGGACTAAGGAGATAAATCCCTTCTAAATTTATTGCTGGTTCCAAACCAACAAATTCAAGCATTCTTCCTTTTCCATTCTTATATTCTTTTCAATAAAAATTCAAAACCTGCAGAATAACAAACTGATGCAAAGATAAAACAGTTCACACATAGGAGGCACCTGTAGTGATGACATTATCAGACCTAATAGCTCTCAAAGCCTAGCAGCTAGCACCTTAGCAATGATATTATAAAGGCTGGTTATCAGACTTATGGGTCTCTAATTCCAAATCTTCAAAGATCTGATCTGCCTTCCGCATTAACTATTCTATTTCTGAAAATAAATAATTTCCACAACACCCTTGTCACAGCATTGCTGAAATAATAACACTGTAAAACCGCCAGGTCCTGGAGACATATCCTTGCAGCAGCAATTTGAAACTGCAAAATTGACCTTTATAATCACCTCATTTTTGCCTATACTTGTGCTCCACTCCAATCCTTCAAGACCCCAGCAAGTTCTCTCAGAGCTTGATTACAATCTTGTATAATTAAAGCGATCCAACTTACTCAATTAAGTTTCTCAAATCTCAAAGCAACCCAAGTCTCAACTACCTCTTTTAAAATTGAAAAAATTAGAAGTCCTCAACTACTCCAAGTTATTCATTTATCTCTTCCTTCTCCAATTAGTCACTGTATGAAATTTAGAGTTGTTGTCGTACATCACTTCGCCTACTGTAGCTTTTCTCTTTGCCTCCATTAATCTCCTCTATAAACACCAATTAACCAAATCTATTCCTCAAGGAAGCCTGTCTGTCTTCTTCTTCATTCAGGCCCTCCCTCTCTTCCAACACATCTAGATAATCAGCTGTACATCCAGCTCTTCTTTATTTCCCCTAGTCTCCCAACCTTTACTCCATTCTGTTAGTTTTCTTTTTAAAATATAAGCTTAACCCTCCCACCTTGAAGCTCCCAACTTCCCACCACTTATATCTTTCACAAAGGAAGCATGCTTCAACCATATATCTCGAATCTAAAGGCCTTAGACCCTATATTACATTAGGCATGTCCAAAGAATTGGATAATGATCAAATGTTACCTTGGAAGAGCAAGCTGCCTCACATTTAAGAATTTGTCTTCCCATTCCTCGACCATAAAATTTATTGACTCTGCAGCAAACTGCTTCTTACCTCATATTAGACAAAATGAACTTGGCATTCTGAAGAACTCCGTCACAAATATTGGCGCCCTAAATGAAGTTACTAGATTTTCTCAAATTTCGCTATTGCATTTCACCCATTTATCTTTCGGAAGTAAGTCTGACCACATTAAAATTTCCTCCCACACACCAACATGGCTCACGGTCCGCAAACTCCTCCCCAAAGCTACCCTCTAACTTTATAAGGCCAATAAACACCGGATAACCACCGGTTTTGCTCCTATCCGTTCTATTTTAACTGAAAGAGAAAGCACCCACTATGGATTCCACAACAGACATCTACTTTGTAATCCATAACACCACAATACCACATCCCCTACCACATTCTGATAGAGAAATCAGACCCTGGAATTTGGAACCTTCACAACTTGTCCTTTCCGAATGCTCACCAGACCACTTATATTCCAGGCATTCCAGGTAATGATCTTCATTCATACCTTTTGCTGTCCTCTTTCCACTTCCTGTGCCCTTCTTCTCATGTTTTTACTTCAAACCTGTTATTTCTTTTATTCCATCTTCATATGCAAGGCCCTGCTTTAGTGACTCTGAATCAATTGCTCATACTTATACTAACCTCATCAGGACTCAAATAAACTAAACTAAACTACGTCTTAACAACTATTCATATAATAGAGTCCAGATAGTGAAGCAGATTCTGAAACTCTCAAATGCACCAATCAAATCCAAACCTGAAGGATTAGCTACAGTGTCTGCGTAACCAGACTCCCCACCACCAACTTCAATTTTTTTTCTTTTCCAAAACCAAATAGCCAAAATTTCTACTCAAACACGATTCATAAGATTGGGTTGATGAAACAAATAAAAAAATCATAAATTTTGGATTTTATTTGAAGAGAGAGAGAGAGAGAGAGATACCCGGGACGATGAAAGAGCATTGAGCTCTGCAATTGCAACCTCGTGGCTGCGAATCTGCTTCACGAGATCGAATTTGGGGTCTCCTGCTGCCGTGTTTGCCTTCAACGACGACGGAGGAGGACCGCTTGCCATTTCTTCAAAACAGAGAATTTTGAGAACTTCACCACCCAAAAAAGTAGTACAAACGTAGTCCCCAATATTTTACCGCTTAAAAAGAAAAAGAAAAAAATGTTTGTAATGTTGAAGGAATATCGATTTAGTGTGCCTTATCAAACTAGGAGTAGCAATAGGAGAGAAGGTTCTAGATTTCCCAATCCTACACGGATTGGTATTCCTTGTAACATTAGAACTAGCACTTTGTAATCCCTATATATAGGGCTCCTATTCTCAATAATAAGAACACATCTCTCTCATCAATCTCTCTCAAATACCAATATACTTAAATACGTTATCAGCACGAGCCCTAAACCACAAAAGCTAAAACCCAAAAACCCGAAAAGAATTTCTTCTCCTCAAAAATCTGCGCAAGCTCCTAGCCCTCGATAGCCTCGCTGCGCACCTGCCCCTGCAGCGCACCTCCGCAGCCCCTGCTGCCCCGCAGCCTCGCTGCGCACCTGCCCTGCAGCGCACCTCCGCAGCCCCTGCTGCCCCGCAGCCCCGCTGTGCACCTGCCCTGCAGCGCACCTCCGCAGCCCCTGCTGCCCGCAGCCCCTGCAGCGCATCTGCTCCTACCGCGCACACCTGCGCACGCTGCTGCCCCTGCAGCGCTACTGCCTCTGCAGCTCCTCTTTTCTTCTGCTGCAACTCGCTGCAACTGCAGCATCTCTGCAGCCCCTGCTACCCCACGTCGCTGCAAACTTCTACACAACTTGCTTCGCTCCATCACGCCTGCATCGACACGCGCGTGATCCAAATACAAGTAGGTATTCAAAGAGTAAGTTTTAAAGTTCCTATAATTCGAAGTTAAATATTTCTTCTTTTTCTCGGGGACTTAAAAACCTCCCTTCTTCTTCATCCCACCTTTCATAGAACGTGGGTTCGATTCAATGCGGAATCGTGGGGATTCACGCAATTAACGAACTAAGAGCGTTCGTAAGACTTCGGACTAAGAGCGTCCGCAAGCATCGATTTATGACCTTATAAACATCATTGTTTCGGTCTAATCCAATTTTCTTGGAAATCGATTTCTTGGTAGCATAGCTCGGAAATCTTAAATATTTAGTTGTCGTGGAAGTTTTAACTCCGAAACTAATATATTTCTTCTTCTTATTTCAGGATGTCGAAACTTGACTTCCCTGCACTTACCTCAACTGGCTCGGAATATCATAGTTGGGCCACGGATGTTGAGCACCATCTCACTTCAAAAGGGATCCTACCTTAATTCAAGCTCCTAATCCTACTCTCATATTTGAGCGTACGGCTACGAACAATGCCACCGCCCTCATCTTGATGAGGCGCCACATGGATAAATCACTCCGACTGGAGTACATGGCAATCAAGGATGCTAGAGAATTATGGGTCGCGCTAGAAGAGCGATTTGGTAATATCAAGGATACCCTCCTCCCTGACTTGAAAGTTCAATGGGGCAATCTACGATTCGCCGACTTCAAGTCTGTAGCTGAATATAATTCAGAAGTTCTACGCCTCAAAACCATGTTGGGGTTCTGTGGACAACCTGTCACAGAGCAAGAACTAATTGAGAAAACTCTCTCCACCTTCCCCGTCTCAGCAATTTTGCTCTCAAAACAATATCGAACGGAATTCGATACTAGACGGATCACGAGATTTCATCAGCTCATTACTATTATGTCTGTAGCTGAAAAGCATGATAATATCCTCGTGAAGAATTATAATTCAAGGCCTATCGGAACTAAGAGCGTTCAGGAGGCGAATTATAATCATGCACCCAAAGGAGGGCGCAAGGAGCGGAACCCTAACAATAAGGGACATAACGGACGTTTTGGTCCATATAACCGCCCTACAAAGGAAGGAAACCGCCACAATGGAGCGGGAACACGTGGCAACAAAAGCCAACGTGGGAGAGGGGGACACAAGGCCGCCGGCCATAGGGGTGGCGCCAATGTCCAACACGGACGCCAATCTCGTCCTCATGCACAAGATGCATCTCAATTCAAGGGAGGAAATCGTAATGATGCATGCCATAGATGTGGATCTATTGAACATTGGTTCAAGCAATGCAATGCAAGCAAACAATTAGCTGCACATTACAAGGCATATAGGGAATTTCGAGAACATGAGACCTATCTTGCCGAAGATGTAGAAGAAGAAGGTGATGATGCACACGCCAATCTCACCATAGCGGACTTTAAATCTGACAAAGAATTGCACAAGGATGCTGCAGATTTTGATTAGTATAGTCCTTTATTTTTTCCAAGAATCATGTAATGGCAATTATGCCTTAAATCAATAACATGACTTATTGTATTAACTTTTTCCCTCTAGGCGTACTCAAGAGTACTTGTGATGTCTAGGCAAGGTTTGATCTGAGAGAACGGTTTTAAAAGTGAGCAACGCTCCACCAAAATCTCACCTTACCTTACCTGGTCACAACAAAATTGAAATTACCGAACGGATTAAGTGACTACGATTTGTCTACTATTTGATTTTATATTGGATTAGATTTTAGTCAAGAAACTTTGATGTAATCATTGGCTATCATTAATAAAGTATCGACTTATTTTATTCAAATGTCTTGGACATATTCTAAATTCGAACTTTATTATTTTTCAGTATGTTTCCCGGAGAGCTCGAATGCCTCGTGGATAGTGCCACTACACATACCATCCTTCGAAACAGGCAGCTATTCCTATGGATGGCGCCTACTCGATCTTCTGTGACTACGATGGCTGGACCATCTCAATTGATTCATGGTCGAGGACCAGCTCAATTTATGTTGCCTAATGGCACTACTTTGAATGTCACCGAAGCTCTTTATGCTCCTAGGGCAGGAAGAACCCTATTGAGCTTCAAAGATATAAGAGCCAATGGTTTTCATGTGGAAACACATTGTGAGAATGGACAAGAGTTCCTTTGCATCACCTCTAATGACTACGGACATAAACGAGTCTTAGAGAAACTTATGTGTCGCTCTAGTGGGTTGTATGCAACCACTATTCGAGTCATTGAATCCAACCATGTCATGAGAGATGATTTATGGGATTCCGACACATATAGGCTTTGGCACGACCGTTTGGGACACCCAGGTCGTGACATGATGATCCGTATATTAAAGACTTCACACGGACATCCCTTTTTCAGAACGAAAGGAAGTAAAACTCGAAATTTGGATCAAGGAGGAGCACCTACGCCTCACGGCGCCTTCCCCTTCAAGTCCGGCCACCACTAGCCGGCGCCGCCATCCCCCTGCGGCTCCAGGGTGGCTTTGACGCCACCCCTGCTCCCCTGACTCCAATTTCTGCTTCTAAAGTCAAAGTGACTTCATGGCTCAACCAAAATCCTCATTGGTTATTTCTAAAGCCCATTATTCGTTCTGCAAAGCCTGCTCTTTAGCAAAGTTAGGATCGAGACCATCCTATGCAAAGGACACCAAAGAAAATATACCATTCTTGCAAAGAATCCAAGGTGATATTTGTGGACCTATTCAACCACCATGCGGACCATTTAGATATTTTATGGTGTTGGTTGATGCATCGACACGCTGGTCACATGTCATGCTATTGTCCACAAGGAACGCTGCATTTGCTAAACTCCTAGCACAAATAATTAAGTTACGGGCTCACCACCCTGATCATCCCATTAAGTCTATAAGATTAGACAATGCTGGGGAGTTTACATCAAAGACTTTTGATGATTATTGCATGTCCATTGGGATTGATGTTGAACATCCTGTTCCTCATGTTCATACCCAAAATGGTCTCGCAGAAGCCACCATTAAACGACTACAAATGGTTGCTCGAGCATTGGTGATGCGCACCAATCTCCCTATTTCTGCTTGGGGCTATGCAATATTGCATGCAGCTGTGCTTATTCGTCTGAGGCCCACTGCCACTCAACCCTTCTCTGCGTCCCAGATGGTTACTGGGTATGAGCCTGATGTCTCACACTTACGCATATTTGGGTGTGCAGTCTATGTGCCTATTGCGCCGCCACAGCGCACCAAAATGGGTCCTCAAAGACGATTAGGCCTTTATGTTGGATATGATTCTCCAACGATTATCCGCTACATAGAACCCTTGACAGGCGATCTCTTTACCGCTAGATTTGCGGATTGTCACTTCGATGAGACAGTCTTCCCGTCGTTAGGGGGAGATAAGAACATCAATGTTCAACAGGAACGACAGGAATTGTCGTGGTCTGTCCCCACTCTGTCTCATCTTGATCCCCGAACCGCACAGTCAGAAATTGAAGTGCGGAGAATTCTCGATCTTCAGAACGTAGCAGATTCGATGCCTGATGCGTTTTCTGATATCGCTAAAGTGACGAGATCACACATACCTGCTGCAAACGTGCCTGCAAGGATTGATGTCCCTAAAAGTAGAGGACATGACGCCAACTCAAGAATGCATGAGCATGGCGCCAACGTCCCATCTCTCAATGATGGTGACGTTGTGGCTAGGCCCACGGCTCCCGCCAAGAAGCGCGGGAGGCCCATAGGTTCGATGGATTCTCGCCCAAGAAAGAAAGCGAGTTCGGCACAAAATAATCCATTAATCATCGATGTAAATAATCCATCTCATGAGAATATTCCGGATTATGGTTATGTCCAAGAGACATCATTGGGGGACGCTCCAATGTCAGAACCAACTCCAGAGAATAGAGAGATCTCCATAAATTACACTAGTGTACATGAGATGATGGATAGAAATTCTATGGCGATTGATGATGCATTTGCATATCATATTGCAAAAGGAATTATAGAATATGATGATATCGAACCTCGCTCTGTTGAAGAATGTCAACAAAGAGCGGATTGGCCTAAATGGAAAGATGCAATCCAGGTTGAATTGGATTCACTAACAAAGAGACAGGTATTTGGGCCTGTAACGCAGACACCCCAAGTGTAAAGCCTGTTGGCCATAAATGGGTCTTTGTTAAAAAGCGTAATGAGAAAAACGAGGTTGTTAGATACAAAGCCCGCCTTGTGGCGCAAGGTTTCTCACAACGCCCTGGAATTGACTACGAGGAGACATATTCTCCCGTAATGGACGTTATAACGTTCCGCTACCTCGTCAGTTTGGTAGTTTCCGAAAAACTTGACATGCAGCTTATGGATGTGGTTACAGCATATCTCTATGGGGATCTAGATTCAGAGATATATATGAAGGTTCCAGATGGACTTCAATTACCCAAATCAAGTGGCTCTAAACCACGGAGCGCGTTTTCAATAAGGTTAAAACGCTCACTATATGGATTAAAACAATCCGGACGGATGTGGTATAACCGTCTAAGTGACTACTTGATTGGGAAGGGATATATTAACAATGAAATATGCCCATGCGTGTTCATTAAAAGAACAAGTTCCGGATTTGCAATCGTAGCAGTTTATGTCGATGACATGAACCTAATTGGAACTCTAGATGAGTTGAAGGAAACTGCTAAATACTTGAAATCCGAATTTGAGATGAAAGATCTTGGGAAAACACGGTTTTGTCTCGGTTTAGAACTCGAGCACCGTAGTGATGGAATCTTGATCCATCAGTCTGCATATACTCAGAAAATCCTAAGGCGCTTTAATGAAGATAAAGCAAAGCCTACGAGTACTCCCATGATCAGCCGTAGTCTTGAGCCCGGAAAAGATCCGTTTCGTCCAAGGGATGAGGACGAAGAACCATTAGAGGCCGAGGTGCCCTATTTGAGTGCAATAGGCGCATTATTGTACTTAGCTCAATGCACAAGACCGGATATCTCATTCGCAGTGAACTTGTTAGCTCGACATAGCTCTGCGCCAACACGCCGCCATTGGATTGGTATAAAGACAATCTTTCGATACCTAAGAGGTACGATTGATATGGGCATATTCTATCCCTACAGAGAGAAAAGGAATGACGGAAAATTGGGATTGGACCCCAAGAGGCAAAACGCCCCCGTCCATGGAATGGCCGCCGGCCATGTTGCCGCCGCCGGCGCCGCCACCGCTCATGGTGGCCGGCGTTCTCCTATCTCCCTCCATCAAAACGACAATGATGTCTTGATAGGTTTTGCTGATGCAGGGTACCTCTCTGACCCTCACAAAGGTCGCTCCCAAACTGGTTATGTCTTTACCATGGGAAGCACTGCGATATCTTGGAGGTCTACAAAACAGACCCTTGTTGCTACTTCCTCAAATCATGCAGAGATTATTGCTCTACATGAAGCTGTACGTGAATGTGTATGGCTAAGGTCCGTAATTCGACACATTCAAGGAAGTTGTGGTTTGAAGTCTACCACAAATGAACCTACATGCATTTATGAGGATAATGCAGCTTGTATTGAACAAATGAAGTTAGGTTTCATCAAGGGCGACAACACCAAGCATATATCGCCTAAGTTCTTTTATAATCAGCAACAACAATCACTTCTAAAGATTGAAGTGAATCAAATCCGATCAGAGGATAATGTAGCGGACTTATTCACTAAGTCGTTACCTAAATCCACCTTCGAGAAACATGTGAAGAGCATCGGATTGAGAAAGTTATCCGAACTCCCACGATTATAGCAATCAGGGGGAGATATCGACATCAGGGGAGTTATGATGTCTACATGTTCGATCTCGAAGAGTGAAGGACGTGTTGTGCTCTTTTGTCCTTCGACCAGGGTTATTTTTATCCCACAGGGTTTTTGTTACCTGGCAAGGTTTTTAACGAGGCAACGGATGAAGCGTCACCACCAAGTTTGAAGCGGCACAAGGGGGAGTGTTGAAGGAATATCGATTTAGTGTGCCTTATCAAACTAGGAGTAGCAATAGGAGAGAAGGTTCTAGATTTCCCAATCCTACACGGATTGGTATTCCTTGTAACATTAGAACTAGCACTTTGTAATCCCTATATATAGGGCTCCTATTCTCAATAATAAGAACACATCTCTCTCATCAATCTCTCTCAATACATTATACTTAAACATGTAAATATTAATCGCCCAAAATTCTCATATAATTTTGACTAGAAATTGTGCCCGCGCTTTGCCGCAGGTTTTGGAGCTAACACAATGTTATTTAAGAACTAAATTTAAAAGCATAGAAAATATAGTTGACATTGATCATTATATTAAAAAAGATTAAGTTTTTTTTATAACAAACATGAAGTAGATCATGTCCTAGTAACATCACCACCGGTACAGATGTTGTGGAGGATGTCCAAAAGCTTCCTCTAGTTTTGTTTTTACAAAAAGTGATCTGGCAGTTCAAAAACTCCTTGCTGATGATCTCCATTGATGATGTTGGTGGTTCAGTGTTAGTTTCCCTATCATTGTGAAAGAAGGGAAGCATAGTTAAATGTTTAAAACAGTGAATCTTATCAAACATAAGGAATAAAACTGTTTTTCACAGATGTTGGTCGATGTTCATGCCAGAGTTGGAACTGTGTAAAAGTTGAAGTCGGCTTTCACAGATGCTTCCCGAAAAAGGTGGAGACTTCGAGGTTTTGATTATATTCAATCGAAGCTCCCCGAACAAATTAAACTTGAGAATTTTTTGTATATATTAAATTGAAGGGCAAAAACGTCAATTCATTAAACTGAAGGGCAAAATAATTATTTACACCCTGAGTGAACAGTAAATAAATACTGCAGGAGCTTTAGTATATAGTAAATTGGTTAGTCAATGAAAGATAAACTCTGGATCTAGTCGCTCAAAGTCGAAGTCTAGCAGCTCTCCTGCGTGCCAAGTAGAGCTTGTCCGACAACAGCCCTGCGTCAGCGTCAGCCTATGGCCTGGCTAATTACCTCGCGGCTACCGGACCGGTGGTGATGTTTCCAGGCCCTATTTGTGGTTCAATGGATTGTTGGTCGGGCGTTCGACAGCGGCTGGTCTGTGCGATTCATTCTCACTGGCGGCATGGGTGATGGAGGCACAGGTTCCTGGAGCAATGACTGTGGTTCCCAAGGAAATGGCGGCATTCTAAGGAGCAGCTTGTTGCACTATGTGATTTGTTTCTGGTCGGGATTAGGTCGGAAGGGTACGCAAGTGCATTGGCTTGGTGGTGACGTCAGCAAGAGCAAGCTGGCCGCTCTGGAATGGTGGCGACGATGGTCGTGGCAGGTGTTGAGATCGTACGTGTTGTTGATGGTGGGATGAGTTGGGTCGAGTAAGCCTTATTGGGCTTGGCCTTAGGCCGGTTATCATCTTCGAGCCATGTTGGGATGTTTCTTTAATTTATGTCTATATTACTTTTTGTATTTCCAATAAATCTCCATTAGATTTCTGGCGGATTTTGTCCATATTTAGTGTCTTATTCGTCTAGTTAGGTGACAAATATGATCAGATCGGTATGTCTTGAGTCTATGCTAATCAGAACTTCTCTAGAAGTTTTTGTATAAGTATTGAACTTTAGCATACCACAATGGCGTGCTCAGCATCTAGGGTCAGATAGAATAGATTATTTGGGAGGCGAGATGTTTTTGTTAGCATAGACTACGTACTCTACGCTCATTGTCTAAATAGAGTAGTCTTTCTTGTACTATGCATTGCCCGTGATTCAGGGTCATATTGATGATAAGAACTCTTTAACTCAAAAAAAAAAATCACCAAAATTTTTAGTCCACAATATTTTAAAAATAATGTTAAATCAGGTAAGTTGAATATATTTGTCAAAATGAAATGAAATTTTACCCTTTTTCATATCAATCCCTCTCTTCTTCTGCATCGTAGCTTTCTTCTCCCGCAACCAAAGCCATCTTTACTCTTCTTCACCTCCGCCACAGCCCAACCATGTCCATCGTCATCACCCCCAAGTCCATTCCTTACCTCCAATCAGGAAAGCAAATTCATGCCCAAGTCTTTCTCTTCGGGTTCGATCACAGAATCCATGCCCAAGCACCCAAGGGATTAGGGGAAGCTCCAAGGGAAAGTGTAGAGTATCGTGCCCAAGGGATTGGGGGAAACTCCACCCTAACTAGATTACCGCAGTAAATGGAACACAGGAACAAGATTGAGGTGTACTTTGGGACACAGATGACTAAAATATTTTCATCATTCTGCCACATTTGCTAGTGTTTAGTCTCAGACCCGGCTTCATTAACCAGCCAGTTTTTTATGTAACTCAAAACAATTAGAGGTGCTTTGGTCTTTGATTTAATGGAAATTATCATCTCTTACACTAGGCCAAAAAAGCGAACAGACAACGGACCAAATTCGTTGTGTGATTTGGACGATCTCCGTTGTGTATCGGAGCGTTGTGTGATGAAAAATTGCAGAACTGTGGAAACCCGTTGTGTGAATCACAAACAGTCAACACTTATTTGGTTAAAATTGTTGTGCCTTCTCTCGGCAGATGACAGCCACAGTTGTCGCGCAGTCATGCTGCACATGTCATTGACATCATTCACACAACTAAAGTTGTTTCCCAGCCGTTGTATGAAAGGCGAATCAGACAACAGCATTTTATTTTCTCTGTTGTATGAGTTATCCTCACACTTCACTTTTGAAAATTTTATTGTTGTGTGTTAGTTTTAGATAACGTATTCTAGTTATTACAGTTGTGTGATTGTAAGTCAGACAACGTATGTTTGTTAGAACCATTGCATGTTATGTAAGGATTCATTGTGTGAACATCCAAATTGTTACTTCAGACAACATTATTAACATTAGAAATTCTGTTGTGTGATAATCGTCTTTTCTGGATTTTGTGCATTGATAATAATGCTCCATTTTACCTAATGAACAGTGACTAATTGTAAAGAAAAGACACTGGAATCTATGAAATGAGTAATCCAACTCATACGATTTGAAGAAAAGCATTCAAACTTTAAAAGGGAGGATTTCCCAATCATCCAAGCCAACATTGAAAGAAGAAAAGCATTCAAATGGATGCCCATCTACTTGGGACAACAAAAGCTTAAACAAATACAAGCTGTTCTAAAACAGGCCTCTTATAAAATCTACATTGATGGTTGGACAATTTCTTGAACAAATTCTTTAGCATCTTAGCTTTCTTGTATTTTCGACTACCAAAAGTGACAACCTTTAACTCATTGCAACTTGAAGTTCTGCCCTCCAATGCTATCTGCAAAATATATAAGAAGAGTACTTTTAGTGGGCTAACTCAAACATTAGCATCTGAGCTTTGGAATAGAAACTCTAATTATTGACCATTCAAGAACATTGTTGTCGCCCTCCTTGACGTCAAGATATCGCAGCAAACTTCCATTTGGAATAAATTCATAAATGAGAAAGCATTCTCCACGACCACTTGAGCAACAAAATCCCCTCAATTTCACTAAATTTTCATGCCTCAATGAGGTTAACATGTTCAACCCCTTCAAGAACTCTGCTTCCTTAATCTGGCAGCATGTTTTACCAGTACTATTACTGATAACAAGAGTCGCATACATAGACAAGAACTAGTAGGTAACTAGAAAGAAAAGTAAACGCTTCAAAGCATTTTTGAAGAATTTATTATGTGGCTTCACTCATAAAATTCAAAGGCAAGCAAATTAAGCATAGGTATATCACCAATATTGAGTAGAGAATTTGATATGAGACTTGTTAGTTACCTCATTTGCCACATTCGAAAGAGTTTGGTATAGACCTATCTAGATTGGTATTGTGGCCAGAGTTGGTAATCAAGCTGCATTGAAAAAACCAAGTTAGAAGATCATAATCTAGCTCAAGGTGACACACCACGTAAATCAGGTTAAATTCAATAACTAACTAAACATAGTATCGGAAAACATCAAAATCATTAATAGGTATTACAAACCTAAAAAGTCCTCAAATTCATGTAAGATTTAACTTCTTCTACCTAGAAGTTATAAATGAGGGTGTTTCAGGCACAAATACAGTGATGAACGATCAATATAAAAAGTATACACAAACATGAACATAATTCTGATAAGTGAAAACGATTACCTGCAATTGGATTAACCTCAGCCTGCCGATACAGCCTTGATGTCTCAAGTTGTATTCTTTCCTATGTGAGCATACCAGAATTAAACAAGAGTTATGCACTGAAGATAAACGGTGCAACTTTATCACTTTGTTCTTTCGAAAATGAAAAGTTGATTATCACTTCAAACCAAATAAGTCAGGAAAAAAACTAGAAGGAGAAGGAGAAGCCCAAATCGTGCAAAAGGCTCAAAGAAAACTAGTGTGAAGTTTAGAACCATACATATGAACCACTAGTTGTACTCGAGGGAACTGAAAGATCATCATCACCAGCAGGGGGCCAGCCTGAGATTTCCTTACTTCTTTCACAGCTTTCCTTATATCTGCTGCTTTCCAAGCCGCATACTTCTACTTCTGCTCAAGCTACAAAAGATATAAAAAGGTGAACTACTCAAATCCAACTGTATATAACCTTCAAATCAGTAATAACACATTTGTATCCTCAACTTTAACCAAAAATAATATATAAAGTTTCAAGTGGCATAGCAAAACGTAAAACTCACATCAAGTTGAAGCACACCAAACTGGTTAATTCAAAGAAAATGCTTGCAGCATAGAAGTGTCAATAGACACCAACAAAGATGGCATTGAAATCTATGAATTTTGTCATTATATCATTTCTAAAAAAAACACAGGGAAAACCAAGTCCTCGGGGTCATAAAGAATCGGTCACAATCCTATCCCGATCATGGGGAACTTACAGGGCCTGTACAAACTAAAAACAAACAGCAATCTCATTTGCATTCAACAAACTTAAACTAACCACATGTTCTCCCTAAAGAGTTCTCCTAAACCCCTCCACTAATGAACTTCCAATTAAATGGCATAGCTTATTTAGAATCAAATAGTATAATTACAAGAACCCCCTGACATTGCTGAAATATATAAGTACTCTTATTTTCTTGAAATTACAAGCAGCAGAAACATATCACAACTTCACTAATCTGCTGACTGTTACAGTGAGCCTCAGCATTCGATTTTGAACCAAAAATCAAGTAATGGCAGCAAAGCTAAAGTTCCATTGTTATTTTCCTTGATAAAAACAAAGCAAACAGACCAATCCAGTTGACAGTAAACTCAAAAATGGTATAGAGAAGTGGTTAAGAGAGAAGAAAAGACCTTTTCAAGATGCTTCATGAGCGAAATCAGGAGAGAATTGGTGGTCTTGGTGCACTTGTTCTGAGGAATCTTCAGCCCTCGCTCCATTGCGTATAATCGACCTAATTTGAACACAAAACAAATACAATTCAATCAAACCCAAGGACAAATTAGGGTTTAGAGCTCATAATTTGTGAAAGATTGGACAAATATCAACCTGATGGCACTTCCATCGAAAGGTGGTGAAGGTATCGACCATGCCCTAGAAGTTGTCGAGCTGACAGTCTGACACACCAGATCGGGGACTTCCTCTGCCTCTGAACCTCCTCTATCTCCTTATTTGTATCATCCATTGTAAAAAAAATAATAAAAAAAAAATATTAATCAATCAAATTAATCCATTACGAGAAAGAGAGACGTACTGAGTAATCGATGAGCCGTGAGGGGGTTCTCGATCTCTAAAACATGGAGGCCTTCTTGTTTAGCTTCTAGGTAGTCTTGGATTCGAGCGAAAACATTGACCGGGTGTTCCGACGGGATTATTTTAGGGTTGACTCGAGATTTGGTGACGGGTAATCTTTCAAGAACTAGAGTCAATGGCTAGGTTGTGGGGTTTTGGTTAGGGTTTGGTGGTTGTGCTTGGGTTTGGTGGAAGAAGGTGTCAGAGCCATTAAGGGGTTAGAGATGGAAGATTTAGGGTTGATTTGCAGATAGAGAAGTGAAATTAGGGACAATCAGGATTAGAGAGAGAGAAATTCCCCAAGCGCGATGTTGAAGGGTAGTTGGAATTTCTGGGAGAGAAGAGAATGAAGAGAAGGCGAGAGTGAGACACGAGGGATGAGAAGAAGTTTTGTTGTATTTTGACGAAGTGTTGAAGACGAAAAATGAATTGGGGGTGCTTTTTCCTTTCACTGACGCATATAGATTTTTTTTTTTTTTTACTCATGACACATACAACAGATAAATCAAATTCTGTTGTTGGATTATCTGCATATAAAATTTGAGTTGAGAGTCTGAGAGGGAAAACTCCCGCCTATGTACTATCACAATATTAGTTTTGGCATAGATGCTTATCCTTACTCATTTAGACGACATAAATATATCATTACCTTGTAAGAACCTAAAATCATCACACAAGTAACCAACATTTCAAGCAAAATTTCATCATTTTTGGGCACATCTAAATCTTGCCTCCTACATTTCCCTCACTTAGACAACACAAAGTTAAACACTGTTATATGACATTTTACTAGTTACACTCATACAATAGAAACAAGTACTCTGCTGTACTATGTAGTAAAAATCAGTGTATGTGAGGTAGAATTTGGAGCCGAATTTGAGTGAAGGTAGGAGGGAAATCTGCCACTCTTTTTTTTTTTTATCATTCACACAACAAAATATTCTTATCAGTGTTGTGCAATCACCTTCTACATAAAAACTTCAAATTTTTACGGTCTTATACAATGTAAGGTTCTTAATCGTGTTGTATGATTGACTTTCCATCATCACACAACATTTTTTTTTCGTTGTGTAAAAACTGTTGTATGTTGAGGTTATTGGCCTAGTGTTACCTCTTACTCTTGAAGAACAATTGTTTTCCCTCCCAATTAACTATAATACCTTTGAGAAGTTGTAAAAAATAAAAGGGTGATAACTGGATGTGGCTACAGGATAAAATTGTGAAAATCACCCTCTACATGATCTGCCTCTCTTTGGGGTTGTTTCGTGATTTAATGATTGCCCACTAAGCTGGGATTATGGATTTACTATTGAATATAATTCTAGTGCCCTAGTGGAATTGGTCTCGAAACTTATAAGCGAGTCTCATAATCTATATACCTTAATCAATGGCTGCAGCTCCCTGTTGTCTGCTGATTGAAATTGTCACTTGGTTCATGTTTATCAAGAGCCCCATATTCTTCAGGATCCCATTGTCTATCCCAGGGTTACTTGTTGCTTCTGCCTAGCCTCCCAAGTGTAGAGATTTATTTTGTTTTTAATTTGTTGTGTTTGAGTCTTTTACCCTCCTTGTACCAAGAAACAAAAAAGTGAGATAAAGCCTTCTGACCAAGTCATGTTTAATTTTTGATTGAAACATTCCAATCATTGTTAATTGAAACGTCCTGAATCTGTTGTAGTTTACTGGCTTAATAGAATTGTGATGGAAAGTCTGCTTTCCGAGATTTTTGGAGGAAAAAACTTTTAGCGTCCCAGGGTTTTCCCTAGGGCTTCGAGATGCCTTACATGAGTTCTGGTACATCACGTGGATTTCTGTTTGTCCTTGGGCGTTCATGGGCAGCCTCGACGCGGCCTTGCCTTCTCCTCCAACAGCCCCAAAGGCAAGCACCTTTGCATCAGTTCTTTCCAACTCGAATGAATCTTCAATTCCCCTTAGTCAATTACCTGCTCCTGTTGTTCGAGGGGATAAAATCTATGTTAAGATCAATGAATCCCTATATCAAGAGCAATTGAAGAATTTTAAAACCAACCTTAATGGTCGATTATTGCTACGAAAGGGTTCAACACCACTAAAGACTGCTACCCTGAAGGGATTGCTTGCTGCTCTATGGCGCCCTTCAGAGCCATGGCGTTTGGTACCTCTTGGTAAGGGTTACTTTGACATCCATTTTGCCACATAAGAATACCTTCGTAGGGTTTGGGGTGGAGGTACTTGTACCCTCCCTGATGGAATTTTTCGTCTAACGCAATGGAAGCCAGACTTCTTCCCGGGCGATACTCTTCCATAGACACATGCCCAAGTTTGGGTCAGATTATATGGTTTGAGTCAAGATTATTGGCATCAGCAGCATCTAATGGAGATTTCTAGGGGTGTGGGTACTCCATTGCAGATTGATAAAGCTACAAAAGAGCGGCAATTCTGGCATTTTGCTCTTGTCTTGGTAGACGTGGATCTCGCTGGTGAATTACCTTCGTCTTTGATGGTTGAGCGGGAGACTCATTGCTTCCCCATTGAAATTGTTTATGAGAATTGTGTACTCATTGTGGGATGGTCGGTCACATGGCTGATCACTACAAACATTTGAAAGGTTCTAATATGGTGCCCAATGCTCAAGGGAAAAAACTTGTGCAGAATTTGATCGTGTCTTACGTCAAGAGTATCAACCCAAGCAGGCTTCCAACAAGAACATTGTTTTTGATCACCAAAATAAGACTATTCCACCAGCGCCTCCTGTTCATGAGGTGGTTCTGACGTCAACAGAACCAATTGTTCCTACCAAAAACCATTCAGGAGAACATAGAATTCAAACCAATATTGGTGCCTGTCCTGCTACTACTGATTCTGCAGTGGCCCAACTGGCGCAATCGGTTATTGAAGAGGCGGTTATGGAGGAGTTGGATGCCATTGCTCAACGTGTTATGGATGAGCCGTCTAACCAATTGCTTTTACAAAACACTAGTATAGAGGAGTGTGAGGATGATTCTAGCTCTAATGAGGCTAAGGAGCCAGAACCAATTGTTCATGTGTTGGTGCCTTATAACTCAAGTGGTCAAGATTGGAATGATCTGATTGAGGAGGACCAAATTCCTACTCGAAGTCAGAATAATTTTTCTGAAATTAATTAGACTCCGGTTACTCCTCCCAGAGGACAGGTAGAAATGGTTGCTGTGAATTCCTTGTTGAAAGGTGATAATAATACAGGACTAGAAGATATGACCCTTGTTCTTTCCAAAGGGTAGAAAAAGAAACTACGGAAAAAGAAAAGAGACGGACAGCAGCCAGAAGAGGGTATTGTGGACCATTACCCCGCTAGAAATAGGGGTCCTCCCCAAAAGCTTAATTTATGAAGATTATCTTTTGGAATATTCGGGGTTTAGCTAATGCTCCTACGTACAAGAACTGCTCTTCGTAGTTTGATTAGAAAGCACTCCCCTGATTTCCTTTGTTTATCGGAACCAATGACATCTTAGATGCGTATTCCTGATTCTTTTTGGAGATCTATTGGTATGCAATTGGTAGGTGTCAATGATTGAGGTCAATTATTTCCTAATATTTGGGTTTTTCATTCAACAAACATATCACCTCCTACTATGATATCTTCTTCTTGTCAACATCTGTTTGTGCAGTTTTTTATTGGTGGTATTGCTCATGGTTTGGTTTTCATCTATTCGGCAACAACTAGTGTGGCACGTCATCCTTTATGGTCCGCAATTGAACAAATTAATACAAGCTTCTCGGGTCCTTTGCTGTTAGTTGGTGATTTCAATGCAATCTTAGGAGCCCATGAAAAGACTGGTGGTAGGCTGCCTACTCGTGTTTCCTGTGACGACTTTCAGACTATGGTGGATGTGTGTCATTTGACACAAATTGATCTTAAAGGGTCACCGTTTACATGGACAAATGGTCGAGGATTTGGCTCACATATTGAAATGTTGTTGGACAGGTGCTTTTGTTCTATTCCATGGTTAGACTCTTGGCCGATGACTAGTTGTTCCACTTTGGTTCGGCACTCTTCTGATCATAATCCTTTCTTGATTTCTTTCACCAACTATGTTGCACAAGGCCCGATTCCTTTCCGTTTTCAGAAGATTTGGTTGGGGCACTCAGATTTTCTTTAAATTATTCAGGCCGCATGGCAATCCTTTGAGGTATGTGGTTGTCCTATGTTTATTCTGCAAAGGAAGCTTAAACTTTTAAAACCTATTCTGAAGGATTGGAATGTTAATGTCTTTGGTAATGTTCATACTGCTGTGGATAGTGCACGCGCTGCACTTGAAAAAATTCAACTAGCCATATCTCTTGATGGGTTTACTGAAGTGCGTCATGTTGAGGAACTTTTAGCCCAGGATGCTTTGTCGAATGCTTTGTTGGTTCAGGAAAAATTCTGGGCAGAGAAGGCTAGGGTGAGATGGGTCAGGGAAGGTGACAGAAATTCTGGCTATTTCCATACTTTGGCAAAAATTTGAAGAGCACGCTCCTTTATCACTTCTCTTCGCATTGGGAATGACTTGGGGGATGATGTTAATACTTTGCGTGATCATGTCGTTCAACATTTCACAAGTGCCTTTTCAGAGGATAGAAATATTGATGATACAGGTTTGGTTGAAAATCTCATTCCTTCAATGGTTTCGGATTCAGAAAATTGCTCTTTACTTGCTATTCCTTCTGCTGATGATGTCAAAAATGTTGTATTTTCCATGAATGCTGATAGCGCCCCAGGTCCGGATGGTTATACTGGTCATTTTTTTCAGGCTTGTTGGGATGTTGTTGGGTTGGATGTGGTCCGTGCTGTTAGATCTTTCTTTCAATCAGGTTATATATTGTCCAATCTAAATTCCAGCTTTGTGGCGCTCATTCCAAAGGTTCAAGAGGCTAATGTTATCACTCAATTTCGGCCTATTGCTATGGCTAATTTTCTTTTAAAATTATTACTCGCATACTAACAGACCATCTTGCTCCTATTGCTTCCAGAATTATATTGCCGAACCAATTTGCTTTTCTGAAAAGAAGACAAATCTCTGATTGCATCTTTCTAGCTTCTGAATGTATTAACTTGTTGGATAATAAATGTCGTGGAGGGAATGTTGCTATTACATTTGATGTAGCGAAGGCCTTTGATACTCTGAATTGGGACTTCCTTCGAAGGGTTCTTAATGCTTTTGGTTTTCATGCAACTTTCATAGAATGGATTAATTCTATATTGGCTTCAGCTCGCCTCTCCATCTTATTTAATGGCTCTCCAGTGGGATTTTTTTGTTGTAGCGGCGGAGTTCGACAAGGTGATCCGCTGTCTCCTCTTCTCTTTTGTCTTGCTGAAGAGGTTCTTAGCCGTGGTATCTTGCGTCTGGTTGATATGGGGCATGTCCAAGCTATTTCCTCTCCTCGTCCTGTGAAAGTCATTCTCATGTCTTATTTGCTAATGATATAATGGTTTTTTGTAAGGGCGATAAAAGAAGCCTACTAAATCTTATGGCTTTCTTTGAGGAGTACGGCCTCAACTAGGGCCAGTTGGTGAACAAAACCAAGTCTCATGTTTATTTGGGCAAGTCAGCTGTTCATCGTCGTACTCTAATATATTCTTGGTTAGGTGTTCTAGTGGGTAAATTGCCCTTCATGTACCTTGGCGTGCCAATTTTTGTTGGTCGACCAAAGAGAATTTATTTCCAAGTCTTGGCTGATAGAATTCGTAATGTTATGTCTCAATGGAGAGGGCACCATGGCAGGACGGGTAACTCTGGTCAATTCTGTGGTGGTTAGTATGGTTTCTCATAGTTTCACAATTTATGCTTGGCCAAGGACTGTATTGCAACAAGTTCGAAATTGGATAAGGAATTTTATTTGGACCGGCAATGTGTCTTCTAGAGCCTATCATCCGGTGTCTTGGAAAAAGTGTTGTGCTCCGTTGAAGGAGGTTGGTCTTGGAGTTCGTAACATTATGGCTCTTAATAAAGCTTTCCTCCTAAAAAAATTTTGGGATTTCTTAACTAAGTCTACACCAGCGGCTGCTTTTTTTTTCTGCTCGGTTTCTTCACCATTCAGGTCAGCCATGTCCTTACTATAAAAAATCATCTATTTCGCCTAGCATGCGACCCTTGTTTATGGATATTTTCTATAGCTCTAAATGGTTAGTGGGCAATGGTCGTTCAATTGATTTTTGGCATGGTAATTGGCTTAATGGTTCAGTTGTTGACAAATTGGGTATTGACCATCAACTTGGCAAGTTATTATGTGCCAAAGTTTCTGATTTCATCAAAGATGGCTCTTGGTATTGCTCTACTAATTTATATGCTGATGTTGCTACACTTTGGTCAGAAATTTCAGCTATTAGACTTCCTTATTCAGACATGGAGGATAGGCTAATGTGGTTGGATTCTTCTGATGGGAACTTATCTTTATCTATAGCCTATGAGTTGAAGAGGAGTAAACAAGCAATTGTTCCTTGGGATAGATGGGTTTGGCGTCAGTGTTTTCGTCCTCGAAACTCTTTTACTTTATGGAAATTTCTTCATGGTAAGCTTTCTCTTGCTTTAGAGAAGCTTTTTTTTTGCTTCTATGTGCTCCCTCTGTCATGCATCAGTTGAGACAGCCCACCACCTTTTTTTTAGTGCTCTTTCTCTATGAAGGTCTGGTCCGCAATTTTATCTTGGTTTAAAGTCAATACTCTTTTCTTGGATATATCCGCTTTCTTCTCTTACCCACTACAACATGGTTTTGGTTCTCAATTGCAATTGCTTTGGTGGGGAATGATGGGAGCTGGCTTCTACTCTCTTTGGAATGCTAGAAATTCTATTCGTTTTGATGAGCATCACTTAACGGTTGATTATTTGATTTACTCTATCAAGCTGCAAATTAGAGAGGTTGACTCTTGGGGTTTTGGAATTATGTGTAACTCAGTAGATGAGCTTTGTATTGTTAGTGCTCTTGGAATCAGTGGTAGAGCCTCAAGAACACATCAAATTCATGAAGTAAATTGGCTTGCTCCTTGTGCTTTTCAATTAAAGGTTAATACTGATGGTGCTGCTCATGGGATGCCAGGGCTTGCAGGCTATGGAGGTATTTTTTGTGATCACTTGGGCAATTTTTTGGGTTGTTTTGCTGGTTCCATGGGTATTGCTACTGCCCTAGAAGCAGAGCTTCCAGCCATTATTCATGCAGTTACAATAGCATTAGGAAAAGGATGGAATTCTCTCTGGATTGAGTGTGATTCATGCAGCCATTATGGGTTGTTTGCTGGTTCCATGGGTATTGCTACTGCCCTAGAAGCAGAGCTTCCAACCATTATTCATGCAGTTACAATAGCATTAGGAAAAGGATGGAATTCTCTCTGGATTGAGTATGATTCAGCGGTAGCAATTCACTTTCTTGCAACTAATAATTGCTCAGTCCCTTGGCGTCTATCTGTTGATTGGGTCAATTGTTGTACCATTATATCCTCTATGCAGATATGTTTTTCACATATTTATCAAGAAGGGAATCAAGTGGCTGACTGCTTAGCTAACTATAGGGTGGACCATAAGGGGCATTATTGGTGGGACTCTTTTCCTCCTTGTGCTTCGGCTGCCTTTGTTCACAATCTGCAAGGTTTACCGAATTTCCGTATTAGCTAATTTTGTGGTGCTTGATAGACTTCATGAAAAGGTGGGTTTGGGTTATGGTGATTTTTGCTGCATGGTTGCTGATGAACTATAGGTGTGTTCCATATATGTGGTTGTTGCGTGGTCACATATATTTGCATGGTTACTGCATGTCCTTCTTCTTTCCATCAGTTTGTAACTATTGCTTACTGCTCACTTTGAGTACTTTACTTCATGTCCCCCTCTCTCTTCTTGTAATTTCTTTTCTTTTATTAATAACATAAAATAGAGGGATGGGCGGTGGGTTCCCGGTTGCGATGGCCCCTTTCTTTTGAGATTGTGGGTGGGTGCCAGTCACCCCAAATCTGCTATCGCAGAGGAAATAATATTGCCTAATCCTCTATTTAATTTAAAAAAAAAAAAAAAATTCTGATGCATATCAGTTCCACTTTGGTTGGCAATGAATATGAAAAAAAATTGGCAATGTGCCATTCAACCTGGCCTGGGTTATTTCACTTCATTTTTATCATTATTTTTCATTTTGACTGAATGGGAATTGTTGCAGTAATAGTCAAATGAGAATTCCACAGCAGAGACAAATTACTTGACATCTTCGCAGCATCACTAATGAGGTGTGATAGCATTGAATTAGTAAGTGTAGAAATAGATTCTCATTGATTTGTACAATTACATTCTTTACAATATATAGGAGTATGTATCAGTTCTACATGAGACAATAATGCTGTATTAACTACATTAATAAAAATATCAAAACTGATGCAAGATATCAAAACTGATGCAGGACATTATAGCCATATTATTGGCTATTCAATGGAGAAGAGTAATTGTCGCTAACAGCCCCCCTCAAACTTGGCAGTCCTAGATGGACAAGTTTGGAAGAGAAAAGAAGATGACGAGATTTGTGAAGCGACTTTGTTAGCAAGTCAGCTGGCTGGTCTTTGGAAGGAATGACGCAAACGAGGTGACTACCACGAGCAACCTTTTCACGAACGTAGTGGTAATCAAGCTCAATATGTTTGGTGCGAGCATGGAACACAGGATTGGAAGCCATATAGGTGGTGCTGAGATTATCACAATGGAGCAAAATTGGAAACTAAATATGGGCACCGAGCTCATACAATAAATAACCCAACCATGTTGTTTCGGCACTAGCATGAGCAAGAGATCTATACTCGGACTCAGCACTAGACCGTGCTATGGTGGGCTACTTTTTAGAACACCAAGAGATGAGGTTGGAACCAAGATAGACAAGATAGCCAGATGTGGAGCGACGAGAATCAGGACAACCATCTCAGTCAGCATCAGAGTAAGCCGAGAGATGAACCGGTTGACGTTGAGGAGTGAACAATAAACCATGACTAAGAGAACCTTTGACGCAACGGAGAATACGCTTGACAGCTATAAGATGAGGGACACAGGGCTAACTCATAAGCTGGGAAACCAAGTTAACGGCAAAGGCAATATCAGGCCAGGTGATGGTAAGATACTGTAAGGACCCAACAAGCTCACGATACAGTGTAGGATTTGGAAGCATAACTCCATCAATAGAGGTAAGATCAGACTTGGCAGACATGTGTGTGCTGACAGGCTTGCTGAACAAGAGATCATGTTTGGAGAGAAGATCATGAGTATATTTAATTTGGTTTATGTGCAGGCCACGGGAATGTTTAGTGACCTGCAACCCTAGAAAATAATGAAGAAGACCTAGATCCTTGATGTCAAAACCACGACCAAGAGCATCAAGAAAACACTGGAGGAGATGATCATGGCTTCTCGTAACAACAATATCATCAACATATAGCATAAAGTAAATTATGTGCAGCCCATGTCGATAAATAAACAAAGAGGGGTCTGCAATACTCTGAATGAACCCAACAGATAAAAGAAATGTACTCATGCGATGAAACCAGGCACGAGGTGCCTGTTTCAAGCCGTAAAGGGCTTTGTTGAGTTTGCAGACATGAGTAGAGCAAGAATCATCGATAAAACTGGGTGGTTGAACCATATACACATCTTCCTTAAGAATGCCATGAAGAAAAGCATTCTTGACATCTAATTGACGAAGAGACCAACCCCGAGACACAGCAAGGGTAATCACAGTACGAATAGTAGCAGGTTTAATCACAGGGCTAAATGTTTCATCATAATCAATACCTTGTTGTTGACGGAAACCCTTGGCAACTAGATAAGCCATGTAACGCTCAACCGAACCATCAGACTTCCGCTTCACCCGAAACACCCATTTGCAGCCTACTATATTTTATGTGGGGGAGGAAGGCACCAAAGTCCATGTGTTGTTCTTCAACAGAGCATTGATTTCTTCGGTCATAGCTGAACGCCATTCTGGTTTCTGAGAGGCTTGAGAGTAGCAAGTAGGTTCAACTGTATCAACCAAGGTGAGAAGAGCCCGAGGAATGGGATATTGTACAGTACCATCGGTGCGGTCGCGGGGCTGAACAATTCCTTCGCGAAGGCGGGTGACCATGGGGTGGATTAGAGGAGGGGCGGGGGCCGAAGGAGGAGCAATGACCAGTGGAGGGGCCACCGACTGAGAAGAGACACCAGGGGATGAAGTGGCATCGTGGGACGGGGCAATCTGAGGTGTGGGGGAGGCCGGAGCTGCAGACGGCACGAGCTAGGTGGCGTGAAGAGCCGGGGCCTGAGGAGTCGCGGCTTGAGCAGTGGGAATCTGAGGCGCAGCCGCTGGGGATGACACGTGTATACGAGCAGAGGAGCGACGCGGGTGTGCATCGGCAACAGGAGTGGAGAGGCGCCGGAATCACCTGCAGTGGTTGGCAACGGCGGATCGACCGACGATGTAGGGGAGGGCACCTGGGAAGGAGAAAGCGGATGTGGCCGTTGTGCTGGTGTGGTTGACTGAAGAAAGACAGACGCATTTATGTCTGACGCAACAAGGCTGGGGGCTGATGGACCTGCGTCTGAGGCAGTAATAGTGGGAGCCGATGGGCTCGGCAAGGGGGCCTACAGAGAGATTGGACTGGACAAGGAGAAGAATTCTGGTGGATCAGCATTAGTATATACCTGCAATTCTTTAAATGGAAAATGATTTTCGTTAGATAAAACGTGACAGGAGACATAGACTCGATCAGTTTTGGGATCAAGACACCTATAACCCTAATGATGAGGACTATATCCAAGGAAGACACACTCAACACTTCTACTAGAGAGTTGTTTGGAAACATAGGGACCTAAATGAAGAAAACAAGAGCACCCAAAGACACAAAGGGAAGAATACGAGGGAGGAGTATGGAAGAGACTATGATGAGGAGTATCCCAATTGAGTACAGGGGTAGGAAGAAGATTAATGAGATAGACAGAGGTCAAGGAGGCCTCAACCCATAAGTTTTAAGGCACAGCAGAGGTGAGAAGAAGAGTGCGGATCATGGTGGCAATGTGGCGATGTTTGCGTTCAGCGAGGCCATTTTGTTGTGGGGTATAGGGACATGAAAACTATTGTTGGATACCCAAGGAGTGACAAAAATGAGAAAAGGCATGATTTACATATTCAGTGCCATTGTCACTTTGAAGGAATTTTATGGATCCATTAAAGAGATTACGAATCATGGCTACCAAATTTTGGAAGTGTTTAAGGATTTGTAAACACGAAAATCTGAAAACAAACAAGATGCAGACACGTGTACAAAAATAATATATTTATTAATTCAAGTGCGGGTTACAATCCTTGGTAATCCTCTTATTCGATCTCCGACGATGAATTTCACTCAAGGGCTTGACGCTTGATCTTGAGTTGGACGACGGTCACGAGAGTCGACACGTGACGAATGTTTTGATTTGAAGTTGGTGAGGAACCGGCTATTTGGCAGCTTGAGGGTTGAAGTGATCTTCGAAATTTCTGAGTCTGTGTCAGCCAGACGTTGGTTACGTGTGCCTGGAGTAGCCTTGCGTGAACAAGAAAGTCGTGCCAGGTTGTATTGGTCAGCACTAGTCAACAATCCTTCAACTTTTCCCCTTACGGATGAAGGATCAATCCCATAATGGCTAAGCTCAGCTATCAGCTTGTCAAGTTCCCCCTTGCTAGAAAGAATGGTCTTGGAGGAGTGCTTCATTATCATATCTTCAATTTGTTCACACACTGCAGTAGCAGCTTGTTGACGAATATCACGAAGTCTTTGGCTGGCATCTATAATAGTAGCTCCACCAAGAGAGGCCTCAGAAAAGGCTATGGTGTTCAGAGGCTTAGGAGGATGCACCATGTTAAGTGGACCTGTACATATATCATTGGTTAAAAAAAAGGGGCTTAAAGTGCAATGAAAATACACAAGAGTTAAGAATTGTACCTGTAGGATCAATTTGTTGTGAGTCATTCTTTGCATTGGATTTTCCTTTTGTGGGTAAAGCGTAAGCCTCAAGTTCCGCTGCAGAAGGAACACGTATAGCGTCTGAAGAGGCATCATCGTTTCCCCAAAGTGAATGATCATCAATCTCTGCACCCTGAAAAGATGGGAAAAGAGCAATTCTAGATCCAAAAAAGATCACAAAAGAAAAAAGAAAAAAAATAATCTTTAACGTAAGTCCAAAAAAAAGTTACCTCATTTTGTTGCAACATCGGTTGTGAAGAAGTTGAAATGTCACCAAGAAAGTCAGTATTCAGAGTGAACTCAGCATTGGGATCACAATAAATAGGGCCAAGATTGGTGTCAATTTTCCGACGCTTAAAGTGCACTTCACTATTATTGCTACCGCTGCTTCCACTATGCCTTCTTTCATTGATGGCAGGTCTTTTCAACGTAGGTGGATGAGCCAAAGCAATGTGAGAGTCTAAAGAGTCCCCATCATCATCTAGAGTGCTGGGCAGATGAGTCTGGCAATCACTACTAGGAAGCAAAGTCCTATTAGGAGGCGCAGGGACGTTGGTGCTACATTCAACTTCACGAGGAATCACATTTTTGTGATGAGGAGGTGTTGCACGGGTGACGTTCTTATCTTCTTTTGCTTTCAGAGTCTTGTGCAATGGTCTACTAGTAGGCGCTTCTTTCGTTGCTTTCATTGGTGTAGAATGGTACACTTTAGACCACCAGTCGACATAGTCTCGAGTAACCATGTACTCCGTGATAGCACTCTGGGTCGGCAACGTTGTCACGCACTTGGTGTTCATTCTGGTGCAAGAATCCCAATGCTTATAAATCAAAGCCAATACGCTGGTGCGAATGTCATTCTTAAGACTGCCAGGAACGTCTTGGACATAACCAAACTGTCGACTGAACCGATGTGGACTGTATGGCTGAATGACTCGTCGGTTATCCTGTCTGAGAGAAAGATACCCAGATCGAAGGCTGATGAGATATATGAGGTCTAAATGGGAGATGTTCTCGCGGTTGATAATCACTCTGCTCTCCGAAAATACTCTGGCAAATGCATCCATCCTCACATTATCACATGCATTGAACAAAGAAAGCGCCTGTGAGTCCCCACAATATTTAGCTGAAAATTCTCCAGAGAAGCGAACCATACGGGGCCTTAAGTCATTGGGAAGCGGAGACTGAAAGTGGGTGCCAAAGTACTCTGCTAGCCATGCATAAATATAATGAAAAGGAAGGGCAGCCGAGCAGTTATCTGGATCGCTGGAAACAGAAATCTCGCCTAAACCCTGATAGATGTTGGCCAACACTGGTACTGCTAGGCAAAACTGTACACCCTGTGACATTTTGCTGGCAACTTTGAATACTCCCGGACGAATCAAACCAATGTCGTCTCTGGGTAAAACAAACAGACACAACCAACAAGCAAGAAAGGCAGCCAAATAGGTGGGCTCTACATCTTCACTCTTAATGCCTAAGTCATCAAATACTGCGAGGTCTGCAGAAGTACGTGGTCAGATCTCATGGATCCTGCCAGATGGATTAAACACAATCTGGGGCGGATCTCTTTGTTCCTGGTGCTTTTGTTTGGAGGTTTCTTATAGCGCAAAGCTCCTCTATACCAATACCGTATCCATGAAGTTATCTTCACTTTCTGCCCTTGGCCTTCTTTGCAAAGCTTATGGTAGGCGAGAAACAAATAGCGGCAGCTCTGTTGACTCCCTTTGCTTGCTACAGTAAGCTCTTCAGCAGCTGGAACCACCTCATCATAAAACCGTCCAGCAATGGGCAAACCTCCGAGTTGGTCCAAATCCCAGAGGGAGATAGACATTTCTCCGCTAGATGTGTGGAGAGTATTCGTCGCGGGGCACCAGTACTCGCAGAAAGCCCGTATGACAGATGCAACACGGTCATAGCTGAATAGTGAGGCGAATATCGCTCGATAGAGACCGGCCTCCCGAGTAAGCTTGCCATTCCTGCTTAAGATATCTTCTACCCATTCCCAGTAGAATTCTGTGTAGGAGAAACCCCCGTTTGCACGAAATGCATTGCTCCACTTCACTGAACCGTTGCGTATACGATCGCTGAGAAGCTTGAATGCGGTCTGAGGAGTGTTCTGATCATGATGCGAAGACTTCAGCAACAGTACATGCGAGTTTTGTTGGTCTCTTCCAGATCTCGGTTGTCGAAACATAGCCAGCTGGCGAGGTACCACATGAGTCCATTGGAGGATGTGAGCTGAAGGGTCATAAGGAGGGACATCGATTGCTTGAGGCCCAGTCAACGATGGGTGCACTTGCAGAGTAGTTCCATCACTTTGAGCGTCCTCCTGATCCTCGAGGATGGTGACTGTCCCTTTCTTGAAGAACTTGAAGAAAGCCATGGCCTCAAAAGGACGGGAAGCGCTATCGCGAGTGCCTGACGATGTACACGAAGCCTAACCGCTTTTGGTGGACCCTACCACGCACAAATGTGGAGGAATCCAAGCGTTTATGACGTCCGCGTTCTTCTCTCCGTGAGCCACTAAATACGCGAAGCCTAACCGCTTTTGGTGGACCCTACCACGCACAAATGTGGAGGAATCCAAGCGTTTAGGACGTCCGCGTTCTTCTCTCCATGAGCCGCCAAATACGCGAAGCCTAACCACTTTTGGTGGACCCTACCACAAGCAAAGGTGGAGGAATCCAAGCGTTTAGGACGTTCACGTTCTTCTCCTTGACGTTGATAAACACGCAAAGCCTAACTGCTTTTGGCGGACCCTGCCACGCACAAAAGTGGAGGAATCCAAGCACTTAGGTCATCTACGTTCTTCAATTGTCGCCAAAACCCTGAATAAAAGAAGCGATATATATATTGAAATACATATGAAATTGTGTGAAGTAAAAAAAAAAGATGCGACATCTAAGAAAAAATGACGTCATGAGTCATGACATGTGAAAGAAGGATGGTTAGAAGGAAATAATAAATTATGCAATTATGCTTTGATTAGGTCTACACATACATGCATATTCATTGTCAGAAGATGAATGATTGAACAAAGTTTATTACAATAGTAAAAAAGAGGACAGAAAGCCATACCTCAACTTGAAGATTTGCGAAGCCCAAGGGAAGAAATTAGCGGCAACAGGCAGTAAATAAAGAAAGCACAAGGGTTCTTCAATTGTCACATCAAATCTGAACAAAAAAAAAATATATATATATATATATATATATCTAAGGCAATTGTCACATATATTGTGCGATATCAGAAGGAAAAAAAAAAAAAAAGGCAAAGCATTGACGTCATGGCATGATGATTAGAAAGAAAGGACGAATCATGAATCATGGAATTATGATTCTGTCCATATATATATATCTGCATGTATGGTGCGAAAGAAAAAAAGGTGGCTGCAGCATCATCATAAGAGAAAGAGAGGGCATGTGAGAGAAAAAAAAAGAAGGGAAGAGTGAGCCATGCTTGGGCGTCATCAGAAGAAGAAGAAGGTGAAAGGGACATGTCAACAAGAATGATTAATGTGAATGAATCATAAAAAAAAGAAAAAAAGAAAAAAAGAAAAAAAATATATGTTATGGGTTTCACATGCATCTAGTGATTCTAGTTAATGTGAGGAGGAGAATCATGGAATTAACTAATCAAGTTTTGGGACTTTGGGAGAATTGTGTCTGCACGTGGTGGATGTGGAACATGGAATCATGGATCATAATAGCAGAAAGGCACATGCAATCATGATGAATCATTTGTTGGTTATTATCAAAAATAAAAAAAATAAAAAATAAAAATCGTCATGCTTCTGATGTGTATATATATGTATGAATATGTCCATATTGTCAGAAGGGTGGGACATGGAACCATGTATAATTGGGAAAAGCTAGTCATGGCATGTATAAAAATGATAATAGTAAAGGGATGGCTAATCAACAGAGAAAGGCAATGAATTAATACCACAAACTTGTCTCTGCCACTACCAACGACTCATTTCAATTCAAGGTCCCCGCAGCAACTCAGTGGTGCAGCAAGCCCTGTCAGTAAACATAAAAATAATAAGAAAGTCAGCGCAGCACCACAGTTATCTCAATTAATAATGAAGAAATGAGTGCATACAAATCACCTTTATTGCCTGATGTTCTTCTGCAATACCAAGGGCAAACGAAAATAAAGCAAGAAAATTGGGAGTTGCAGCCGAGCCTAGAGTTGCTGTTGCCGAAGAAGACAGTTTGGAAAAGTAGGTGTGAGGAGGCCGTCCTTTTATGTTAAAAGGTTAGGGTTTTTCACTTCATTAATTTACTAGTTGAGACTAGGAAAATATGGCAGAAATCCTAAATTTTCTGCTTGATATGGCAATAATATTTTGAGTGTAGAAATTTGTGAAATAAATGTTTTATTCAGAAAAATCAAGAATTGATTCCGTAAATATTTAACAAAACAAAAAAAAAAAAAAAAAAAAAAATCCTTTTACGGGCTTTGTCACCTGCCTATTCGGAGTCCTTGCCATATTTGTAAAGTTAAATCTTGCAAGAGAATCTCTAATTTAAATTAAGATTCTAGGAGGCTCTCTACAAAATTAAATCAAAATTCCAAATGAATCCCTACAATTTTGGAGTTCTACAAGCCAGCTCCATTAAAGCAAAGCATTGCTACAAGCTAAAATGGAAAAGCTGTCAAAGTCAAGGCGACCAAAAAAAAAAGAAGTCAAAATTCAAACTTCAAGTCACACCTCCAACACGTGATAACCACATGTTTACAGCGCACCTTGAAGTGGGGGCATTTGTAGACACAAGAAATATAATGAAAATAAAATTCATTAAATAAATCGGTCAATCTTTGAAATTTTGACTAAACAAGCTTAGTTGGCACATGGGTCCTACAAAAGGCACACGTGGCTCATATGTCACCAAAATTATGTGAGCTTCGAGGATGACACATGTCAAAACACGAGTGATCCATTGATTGAATGACGTGGAAGCATCAATTGTGGAACCTTCAAATTATCGTTGATTGATTGTTGCTCGAGTTAAGTATTTAAAGCGGATCAATCGCATTCAACTGATTGATCTCGATGAAAATCAAGTATTAAATACAAATATCGATCAGATTAAATTGTTTAATTCTGATTGAAATCAAGTATTAAATTCAAATATCAATCAGATTAGATTGTTTAATTCTGATTGAAATCGGGCATTAAATCAAATCGAAATTGATTGTCATATTCCTTAGATAAAAGATAATTAAATCAATCAATTAAACTGATTGATTTAATTACGCAATTACGGAATGCGATTAATGCTATGTCATCGAGACGCCGATACTATAAATACCCCCTCTCAGATCAAGAGAAGGACTTCAGCCAGAAAAGAGAAGGAAATACTCTCAAAATTCTTGAAGCCTCCCAAGCATGTGTGAGGAACCATCAAGCTGCCAAATAGCCGGTTCCTCACCAACCTCAAGTCAAAACGTTCGTCACGTGCCAACTCTCGTGATCATCTTCCAACTCAAGATCAAGCGTCAAGCCCTTGAGTGAAATTCATCGTCGGAGATCGAATCAGAGGATTACCAAAGATTGTAACCTGCACTTGAATTAATAAATATATTATTTTTGTACACGTGTCTGCATCTTGTTTGTTTCAGATTTTCGTGTTTACCAGAGTATTTTCGGAGAGCAGAGTGATTATCAACCGCGAGAACATCTCCCATTTAGACCTCATATATCTCATCAGCCTTCGATCTGGGTATCTTTCTCTCAGACAGGATAACCGACGAGTCATTCAGCCATACAGTCCACATCGATTCAGTCGACAGTTTGGTTATGTCCAAGACGTTCCTGGCAGTCTTAAGAATGACATTCGCACCAGCGTATTGGCTTTGATTTATAAGCATTGGGATTCTTGCACCAGAATGAACACCAAGTGCGTGACAACGTTTGCCGACCCAGAGTGCTATCACGGAGTACATGGTTACTCGAGACTATGTCGACTGGTGGTCTAAAGTGTACCATTCTACACCAATGAAAGCAACGAAAGAAGCGCCTACTAGTAGACCATTGCACAAGACTCTGAAAGCAAAAGAAGATAAGAACGTCACCCGTGCAACACCTCCTCATCACAAAAATGTGATTCCTCGTGAAGTTGAATGTAGCACCAACGTCCCTGCGCCTCCTAATAGGACTTTGCTTCCTAGTAGTGATTGCCAGACTCATCTGCCCAACACTCTAGATGATGATGGGGACTCTTTAGACTCTCACATTGCTTTGGCTCATCCACCTACGTTGAAAAGACCTGCCATCAATGAAAGAAGGCATAGTGGAAGCAGCGGTAGCAATAATAGTGAAGTGCACTTTAAGCGTCGGAAAATTGACACCAATCTTGGCCCTATTTATTGTGATCCCAATGCTGAGTTCACTCTGAATACTGACTTTCTTGGTGACATTTCAACTTCTTCACAACCGATGTTGCAACAAAATGAGGTAACTTTTTTTTGGACTTACGTTAAAGATTATTTTTTTTCTTTTTTCTTTTTGTGATCTTTTTTTGGATCTAGAATTGCTCTTTTCCCATCTTTTCAGGGTGCAGAGATTGATGATCATTCACTTTGGGGAAACGATGATGCCTCTTCAGACGCTATACGTGTTCCTTCTGCAGCGGAACTTGAGGCTTACGCTTTACCCACGAAAGGAAAATCCAATGCAAAGAATGACTCACAACAAATTGATCCTACAGGTACAATTCTTAACTCTTGTGTATTTTCATTGCACTTTAAGCCCCTTTTTTTTAACCAATGATATATGTACAGGTCCACTTAACATGGTGCATCCTCCTAAGCCTCTGAACACCATAGCCTTTTCTGAGGCCTCTCTTGGTGGAGCTACTATTATAGATGCCAGCCAAAGACTTCGTGATATTCGTCAACAAGCTGCTACTGCAGTGTGTGAACAAATTGAAGATATGATAATGAAGCACTCCTCCAAGACCATTCTTTCTAGCAAGGGGGAACTTGACAAGCTGATAGCTGAGCTTAGCCATTATGGGATTGATCCTTCATCCGTAAGGGGAAAAGTTGAAGGATTGTTGACTAGTGCTGACCAATACAACCTGGCACGACTTTCTTGTTCACGCAAGGCTACTCCAGGCACACGTAACCAACGTCTGGCTGACAGAGACTCAGAAATTTCGAAGATCACTTCAATTCGTCAAGCTGACTCTGACCATCGTCAATCTGCACTCAAGCCTTTGGAGAAATTAATGGAGGAGCAGCGAAAATTGGAGCAAACAGTGACTTTACTAGACGAGAGACTTCTACTACAGGAGAAGAAGCTTGTCGACCTAGAAAAAGAAAAAACTGAGATCCAAGAGACCCCCGACGTGACCACTGCAGAGCTTGAGACGACAAAATCATTGCGAGATACTTTGAGAACCACCGCAATAGCCTCAAGGGTTTGACTTGGGTGTGAAGAGCTGTTCTCCATTTGTAACTTTTGATGATTTTTTCGTTCATATTCCTTTATCACTTGTAATAAGTCAAACTTTGATAGTCATAACTTATTATAAAAATAAGCACTTTTCTACTTATTTACTTCATGAATAGTAAACAAACCCTTTATTTTTATTTGATTTGACTGAACTTGAGATTGTTATTCCCAAGCTGCCTACGTATCCTTCCAATGAAGGAATCAAGTCATCACGTAGTTCAAGGCACTACAAAAATTAATTGCAACCGCTACCCCAGTTGGCGTCGGCATCCTTTTGCCGTCGCTAAAAATTGACTATTCGCTTCGGCAAAGTTACGCCGTCACAAAACTTGCGACTGAATTACTACGCCCTGGCAATGGGGTAGCCAAAAGTAGCCTATTTTTCTTCGGCGAATGTTTGCAGTCGCAATCTTTCCATACTTGGCGACTGCGTCTACAATGCCGTCGCATGAGAGAACAGCTACGAGCCCAATTCTCTTATTAAATCTATTTTCTAATAAAAAGCCCTAGCCTATTTCCCTCAATCTCTGTTCGATCTCTACCGCAACCCTCTTTCTCTTCCTCTTCGTTCTGGATCTAACCCAACAAATAACATCGCAGAACTTGGTGGCCACTGTGTTGGTCTAAATCCAGGGATTATTCTTTTTCGTTATTTCAATTTGGTTTTCTCTTCAGTCGTTCCTCTCCCTCTCTCTTTGAATCCGATTCAACTCAGATGCGTCCAATTTAATGGCTGGGTCATTCGTGAGAGATTCGTTCTGTCTGAGCGGAATTCATGAGGAATTTCGATTGAACTCGGATGCGTTCTCTTCTCTGTTCTCGGAAAGTTCGCATCTTGGTTAGTTCTCAATCTCTTTTGGCTTGGTTTCTGTTTTGGGCTTCTTGTTATTACTGGTGTTCAATTTTATGTTTGAGGTTTTCAGTTATGATCTACTAGAATGTAGAAATAAGTATAAAAGTTGCAAACTTGATGACCAATTTCCCTCTTTCTCTGCATGTCAAATCCTTTTGTTTTGGTTTGAATTGAAATGGTGTTTTAGGTTCAGCCAAGACATTGTTTTGCTTATGAAAGTTGGAAAATTTCTTTCTTCTAGTGACTTTTGGTTGCTTGTAAAGAATGGTATATATGTGTTGAACTACTTGATTGACTGGATTTCATTTTTGAGTATGCATATCCATTATAGAAGAAAAGGGTTCCTCACTATGCTTGAATTTGGGTTTCTTTTGACACTGGAATGTAAGCAAATAATGGCCTGGTGGTTGTTGTTGTAATGAATGGCGCAGTTGCTTTGGTGGTTGTTGTAATCTGTTTGGAGAGTAGAGTTGTTTTCCATTCATTTGGGAGATACATTCAGGTGCCTCCGCCTTTGAATTAGCTTTCGGTGACTACTACAATGCTTGAAGGTGCAGCTGGAGCTGGTGCCTATGCGCTGGGTATGATATCTGATGCCTTCAGCTCCTTGGCTTTCACTGCTCTGGCTATTGTAGTTAGTGTTGCTAGAGCTATCGTTGTCGGATTTCCTGTTTTGGTATGCAATTCACCTCCCAAGATTTCTGTTTCATGTTTTGTGAACAATCATGCCTTATCTATTACATTAGGTAGATATAGGTGGTATAATTTTGCATTCTTATTTATAGGTTATTTCACTTAAATATACTATAGCATCTGCTATAAATTTGTATTTTTTCACAAATCTTTTGTTCTTCAAATTCAGTAGTCCAGGTTTATTGGATGGTTTAAGAGTTTGTGTCGATCTGGTGACAGTCACTGTACATTATATCTCTTACAATTTGCCAAACTAAAAGTTGAATTTAATTGGTCAACTGCATGAGGAATCAATGTACAATGATAGTTTATGGATACCCCAATGAATAACGGATCTGCAGCGCACATGATTTCTGGGAACCTTCACTTCACTTCTCATTGCACTTAACTCTGTCAACATAGTAGAACACACACTACCCACTTTGTCATTTCTTTGGGCTGTTGGTATGCTTGAGCTTGCTTTCTATTTTTACTCTTCAATATTTTATCTTTCTAAAACATCACTTAAATGAAGTGTGTTAGGCCATGGTAATCCTGTAATTCACTCTGCTGTTACTCTTCAATATTTTATCTTTCCTCTGTAGAAGGTCTTGATCGTCATTCATAAACCTTCTTTTCTTTCCTACAGGCTTACACAGAAATGGTTATGCCAATGTCTAGTAGCCGAGATAGAAGCATGTTTCAAACAAATGATTATAATTTCTCCTCTTTTCAAGAGTGGTGCTGGAAGCAGTTCAATGTGAAACCAAGGCCTACATGGATAACAACAGAGTTTGGTGGACATGTAAGAAAGTGATGCAGTAATTGTTTGTCTTTTCTACTAAATAGTGCATTCCTATTGTTACCATTTCAATAATGAATACTCATCATCTATGCCATACTGGTTCAGTGCATGATGATCTTGTCTTTCTCTCCCCCAGTGTTTGGTAAATGTCTTACATGTGTTACTCATGCTGTCATGCATTATCTAATTATCTTGGTACCCCATTTGTTGAAATCAGATGACCATGGAAAACAAGGAGCCATAAAGGATAATTATTCTTTTTGGAATAATTTTCTTAGTTTCTGCTATGTACTAGTCTTGCAATATATTTTGAATCTTTAATCAACAATGTAGTAACTTTGGTTGATTACTGTACGGGAGGAAGCATTAATTTACAACCTGCTATTGTTTTAAGCTAGTTATTTTCACATTAATTTTTTTATACGGTTATTTTCACCTCAATTACACTTCTAAAATATTGACTGTAAAATGTCACAGTTAATACTTGGTAAGTGATGTCAATGATTGGTTTTTTATGTTTTTGTCTTTAATGTTCCTTGCTTAGTGTGGAGGCCTGTTGGGATTTTTGAGAGCTTTTATTTTTTCTGCCTGTGAATTTTTCTGAGATCCATGAGGAGACACATATCCTAGAATCACTTCTTCTTGCTTCAGATCTTCCTCTGATGAAAATTCGGTCTTGGCTGATAGATTTCTGATTGAATCTTAGGAACTAATGGAGTTGGTATTATTTTCCTTGGTAGTCTTTTGTTTGTTTAGGTAATTTTGTCAAGTTTCATAGGTTTCTACCATTGCAATATTGGAATTTAAATTACATTTTAGTAGATACATTTGTGCCTCCTAAAAAGAAAAGTTCTTTTGAAGTGATCTCTCCATACCTAATATCCAGTATATGTTCACAAACTGCTAATACTTTGGTTAAGTTTGAAATCTGAGGTAGTATAAAGAGTTCGGTATTTGATCTTTGCTATATGCTGGTGTGGCTGATTTGGTTGTTTCTCAAAATTTATCATTTCACAATTGCTTTACTGTGCTGAATCGATGCCAAAAAACAAAGATTTGCAATCTTAGATTCAACCTTAAGGATGGCTTTTCACTCTAATTGTTGTTCATTTAAATATTTCTTTAATGGATATATCTCTACTCTGCTAACAATTTTTCTGATTTCTGTTTATTATGGTTGTCTTGCAGTTGGCTACTATTTGGTTGGAGCGCAAGGATTCCCTAGCTGGTAATTTTTCTTCATCAATAATGTTTGTGTTGATTCATTGATTTGATTGGTTCCTTTTTCTCCATGCTCACGCCTGAAGGGTCGTGTATATGCAATTATGTGCAGTATATAGTTTGACTAATTGTGTATATTATAACCATTAGAAATCAGTGCTGTTTGGCTTTTCTATCTGTTTGGCAGCCATACGTTCACACACCCAGAAGCTAGGAAGAAACCTCTTATTTTTGTTATTCGATATTTTCCTTTTTGATTTACAAGCTCTTATGTATATTGTTTATCAATTTTCTTTTGCTATCGATTTTTGCTATATGGTAAATATATAATAATGGTTAGATTAGCCACTGCGAAGTTGGAATCTGTTTCTCATTTATATTATGCAATTGGGTGCTTAAGTTGATTTTGATTAAATTTTTACCTGCGTAAACATACAGGAGCAGTACTTTTGGCCTTAAGGCAACATTGTTATGGAGAAATTTGAGAGGAGGGGCATGAAGTAACAAACCAAGTAGGGGAACATATCACCTCAAGTACGATTCCGGTAATGTTCAGAAGATACTTTTATTTATTTCTAGTCTGTAACTATGGAACTTATCAATTGTATTTGGTTTGCAATTGATACTATAGTGACGCTGCAGTTCGACTATGCCATTTTAAAAACAGTTGGTCTACGTTGATGCAGTTGCATAATTTACTATTCCTAGTGCATATGAATTGAATAATTTTTCGTGTTCCTTCAGGATTACTCGCAGCAGCCCCCTATTTAGGAACTAATTGGAAGGGATCTTCATGATATATAATGAATGGAAATTCAGACATATTTCGAGGTAAGTATGGAACTATGGATTTAGCATTCTTCAAATCAACTACTCTAGCTTTAATCGTAGAAAGACCTGGATTTAGCACACTTGCCGACTCAAAATGTCAAAAAGTAATTAAGAGTTCAAGTGAAATATTAATTGTATGTACTGGTATGAACAATATCTATGTCGTGTACATCTCCCATTAATTTTCCAGCTTTTTGTTTCTTTAATGAATGCTTGAAGATTTCTGACTTTCTGTTATAGGAGGCTTGCAACAACACTAGAGTAATTGGTACATGAAGTAGATCGAGGAAGATCCCTGCAAAGTTCATCTTGAAGTAGAGGAAAAAAACTAACTTGTAAAGCTTAATTATTGATCTTGTAAATTTTGGTAGAAGCTTCAATATTCATTTTGTAACATTTATGAGGAAAATTAAAGTGTAACATTTCCTTTTATATAAGCTTCATTCCTTTTTGTATAGTTTTCATTCATTAAAAAAAAAAAATCGGTGTGCATTTGCATGCCGATTTTTTTTTATTCATAAATAATTTTTTTGCGATGGCATTTTTGCCGTAGCAAATGACTTTTGGCGACGGCAAAAAACTTCAGTAGCGGTTGGTGGCGTCGCCATTGGTATTTGCGACGGCATTTTTCCGTCGCAAAATTCTTGCTATGGCAAACGTTTGCCGTCGCTAATAGTCTTGCGACGGGGAATTGCCGTGGCAAATAACATTGGCGACGCCACCAACGGCGTCGGAAGCATTGTAGTCGCCAATGCTCTTTTACGACGGCATTGCGCCGTGGCCATTGCAATTTTTTTTGTAGTGAAGGGTTTATGGATGAAGTGAAATTGATTTTTTTTTTTTTTTTTTTTGTGTGCCATGTGCAGTTTAGGCTTGTGCTGGCTAGGAGCGTCTTCTTATGCGTTTCAAGCATAGTACCTCTTCAAGAACTTTCCATTTATGGGCCAATCCTCAGGCCATCTTCAGCCACAATTTTGTAGGCTCCATTGGTGTAGACTTCGCGGACTACATAAGGTCCATCCCACTTTGACTGAAACTTTGGACCAGTCTTGTGTGTCATAATGATAGGTCTGCGCACGGCAAGCACTAGATCACCAACTTGAAAGGATCTGGGTCGAACCCCTTTGTTGAAAGCTCGTGACATTCGAGCTTGATAGCATTCCAAGTGCTGTTGCGCGTCAAGTCTCTTTTCATCTAAGGCTTCCAACTCCTGAAGGCGTAACTTGGCGTTCTCTTCATCAGTCAGTCCTTCTTGCAAAGCAATCCTCAGAGATGGAATCTGTTTCTCCAAGGGTAAGACGGCTTCAACACCATATACAAGGGAGTAAGGTGTAGCTTTCGTGGCAGTTCGATATGTCGTTCTATAGGCCCAGAGCGCCTCGCCCATTCTTTCATGCCAATCCCTTTTTGTTTTGCTGACAACTTTCTTCAAAATGTTACACAATGTCTTGTTGAATGCTTCAACCAACCCATTTGCTGGGGCATTGTACATAGAAGAAAAGTGTAACTTGAAGTGATATTTCTCACAGAGTTTCTCCATGGCACTATTGGAAAAGTACTTGGCATTGTCTGTGATGATGTAGCGAGGAACACCATATCGTTGAATGATATTCCCTTTGATGAAGTCTACAACATTTTCTTTCTTTATTTCTTTAAGCGGTACTGCCTCTGCCCACTTTGAAAAGGAATCCGTAGCCACTAGAATGTATGAGTGACTGGCGGAGGATTTCAGAGTTATGGGCCCAACAACATCAAGTCCCCACACATCGAAGGGGTAGGAAGCAATCGTTGGATGCAACGGCTTTCGTGGTTGATGGATGAAGTTTGCATGAAACTGGCAAGCTTGACACCTTTGTGCATACTCCATGCAATCTTTAACCATACTGGGCCAATAGTAACCCATCCTCTTCACTTGAAAATGGAGCTTAAGACCTGACTGGTGAGCTCCGCATACTCCTGAATGAGCTTCCTCCATAGCCTTAGCAGCTTCTTCTTTCCCCAGACATCTAAGAAGCAATCCATCGAATGATCTTCGATAAAGAGTCTCCTTATAGTAGAAGAAGCGTGATACTCTTCGTCTTATGTCCGAGCGTTGCTTTGGGTCTTCAGACAACTTATTTCGCTCAAGGTAATCAATCAACGGGTACCTCCAGTCATCCACATCAATCACGTAAACAGAGACAACATTGGAGTATTCATGCCAAAGCTCAGAGATTGTTGGTACGACCCACCGTTGGTAGATTGGAAGGTGTATGATCTCATCCTCTGATAATGCCAAAGTTGCTGCTAAGTTGGCCAAAGCGTCTGCTGTTTGATTTTCTTTTCTTGGCACATGTGTGATAGCATCAAAACCCTTTAAGAGTTGTGTGACGAGCTGAAAATAAGGAACTAAATCCTCTTTCTTCACTTCATAGAGAGTTAGTAATTGGTCAACTACCAACTTCAAGTCTCCATACACCTCTAGATTTGAAATTTTCATTTCAGCTGCGGTTTGTAGTCCCATAATTAGCGCTTGGTACTCAGCAACATTATTGGAACATAGTTCACCAAGAGTAAAGGCGTAAGGCAATATTTGCCTATACGGAGAAATGAAGACCACACCAGCTCCTGCCCTATCTGCTCGTGAAGACCCATCGAAGAACATTTGCCAAGCAGGGAGGACTTCTGTATTAAAGACTTCTTCATCTGGCAACTCATTTGAAATCTCCCAATCCGCAGGAATAGGATGATCCGCTAGGAAGTCAGCCAATGCTTGTCCTTTAACCGCTTTGGCCGGTATGTAGATGATCTCATACTGATTGAGGAGCAGTGCCCATTTTGCCATTCGCCCTGTCAAGACAGGTTGTGACATAACAAACTTGACTGGGTCAGCTCGCGCCACTAGATGCACTGTGTAAGCTTGCATGTAATGTCTTAACTTTTGGATGGCGAAGACGAGTGCGAGACAGATTTTCTCTATCGGTGGATAGTTCAGTTCCGGTCCTGTGAGAGTTTGACTCAAGTAATACAACACTCTCTCCTTCTTTGCTTCATTTTCTTGGGCCAGGAGTGCTCCGAGTGATCACTCTTGAGCAGCAATGTAGAGGATAAGCGGCTTCCCAGGAATGGGTGCACCTAACACTGGAGGGTTCGCCAAGTACTTCTTTATGCTTTCAAAGGCGTTATGGCAAGCTTCATCCCATATGAAAAGCACATCCTTCTTCAGAAGTCGACTAAACGGCTGACAACAGCCTGCGAGGTTTGATATAAACCGTCTAATAAAGGCAAGCCATCCTTGGAGACTTTTTAACTCGCGCAGATTTCTTGGCTCAGGCATGTCTTGAATGGCCTTAATCTTTGACTGGTCCACTTCAATGCCACGATGTTTCACAATGAATCCAAGAAACTTGCCTGAACTAACTCCAAAAGCACATTTGAGGGGGTTCATCTTGAGCTGGTACTTGCGTAGTCTATCAAACACCCTTCTTAGGTCTTGGAAGTGATCCGTCCTCCTTTTTGACTTGACCACTAAATCGTCGACATAACATTCCACGTACTTGTGAAGCATGTCTCCGAAGATTTTCTGCATAGCACGTTGATATGTTGCACCAGCATTTTTCAACCCGAATGGCATGACTTTGTAGCAATAAATGCCTTTGGGAGTACGGAACGCAGTAAGCTCTTCATCTTCTAAGGCCATCCTAATTTGATTGTACCCAGATGACCCATCCATGAAGGAAAAAGCTTCATGCCCTGTTGTTGCATCCACCATGAGTTCAATGATGGGCAAAGGGAAGTCATCTTTCAGACACGCGTCATTTAAGTCGCGGAAGTCCACGCATACACGGAGTTGTCCGTTCTTCTTCTAGACAGGAACAATGTTTGCAATCCACTTAGGATATTGAACCTCTCTAATGAAACCTGCAGCAATCAACTTATCAACTTCAGCTTCAATTTGAGGAAGGAGTTCTGTCCGAAAGCGTCGTTGCGTTTGCTTGATCGGTCGAGCCTCAGGCTTAACTGCAAGACGATGAACCGCTACTTTTGGGTCAAGGCCAGGCATTTCTTTGTACGTCCATGCAAAGATGTCTTTATACTCAAGCAGAAGATCATAGTATTCCTTTTCTTCTTCGGGACTTAGTGAAGCGCTCACGAAGATAGGTCTTGGATCTTCTTCAGTTCCCAAATTGAGCTCTTTAAGCTCGTCGACAGTAGCTTGCCCCCGTCTTCGAGTTCTGGAGGAGCTTCATCTACTTTATCCTCGGAATGATCATGGTCATCTTCTTTAAAAGCCTCTGCTTCTGCTACCGTGATATGATAGGCAGACTGTACAATCTCATCTTCGCCAGTGCCATCAACATTACTAGTTCCGACTTGGCCAGTGAGTACGATGGTGTGCTCTTTCACTTTGAGTTGTTCGCTTGAGCTCACATCTAACATAGAGTGTCGCTTCATGCGTGACGGAATGAGACTTCGGATCTCTTGGTTGTTTCCTTGATCGTCAATCTCCTTTCTCTTTCGCCTTTGCTGCTCTTTGGGTGCTTGTATCCTCTCAAGTGCTGACTTTCGAGGGATTGACTCAGATTTCTTATTTCCTTCATCGGAAGATGACAACCTATTGAACACGGAAGCTCGAGTGGTCGTTTGGGTGATGCGGTTGAAAACTGAGACTCGGCTTGTTGACGTATCAACACGATCAAATACAGAAACTCGAGGCGCCAACTCATCAACTTGTTCAGGCACCGTAGCTTGAGAATTAGGACGAATACGATCAAGTGCAGAAGCGCGAGAGGTGGATTTAGATTCCCGAGTCTCTTTTCTATTACTTCGACACTAATGTGTTGAGTACTGGCCTTTGCAACTTTTCTTCTTCCTGATATTTTGATCGGTTTGCTTGGTACAAAACCAAGACCTTCTTTAGCAGGGTCAGCTGTGCATCCTTGCTCTCTCAACCTCCTTTGAGATTCATTAAGCTCATGCACCTTCTTACCAGGGATGACTTGATCACCTTCCTTGCTTGACGATCCGAAGTCATATCCATCCTTTGCTAGCAGCTTGTAAGCGTTAGGGTCAAATCCTTCCTTTGTCCTTTTCTCAGGAAGGGTACCATGTTCTGTCTTGCCTTGAATCGGTTTGACAAACCCCTTTAGCGGCTGCTTGGTGGGTGTTCCGTTGCTCAACTTCGTCAACGGTATGGTTGATGTTTCTTTTAACAATTCTACGTCCTTCTCATCTAGCTTTCGCGGACGTTCTTGCTCATTTGCCTCCGCAAAAGGAGATTCCCCTTCTTTTCGCCTAGACCTTGGCACGTAACGGAGAACTGGAGTAGAGGAGCTGATTTTGTTCTTTAAAGCTGTCACTTTAGTTTCGGATGAAACTTTATGTGGTTCCTCAGTGGAATTTCTTGCCATGTTGGATTCCACTTCCTTATTACGCACCTCTGCAACCTTCCCTGTAGAGGGTACTCCAACTGGGAGAACTTCCTTTACTGTTTCATCATCCATGTAGAACTTAGAATCCGCAAAGTAAGATTCAGCTTCAGTGAATGGCTTAGTATCACCTGCTACCGTTTTTACTCCGCCATCGTAGAACTTGAAGCATTGATGAAGAGTGGAGGGGACGACACCATTTTCGTGAACCCACGGTCGTCCTAACAACAATTTGTAAGAGGTCTTCGCTTCGATCACATGGAACAAAGTGTTCGACTTCATTTCTCCAATTGTCATGTCTACTCTGATCATGCCTATGGCTCTTTGCCCCCCTTGGTTGAAGCCTTGAATCATGAGACGGCTTCGAGACAACTCTTCTACATTGATGCCAAGCTGCTTCATGGTCGACCTAGGCATAATGTTTACAGCAGACCTTCCGTCTACAAGCATGCGGTTTATCTTTTGATCTCGCACATACCCTGACACGAAGAGAGGTCTATTATCCGGCTTAGAGCCTAACTGAAGGTCTTCATCCGTAAAGTGGATGGCATCACAATCTGCAACACACGTGACGCATTCCTTCGATTTCACCTTGTTAATGTCTGTGGAGTTCTTGCCCATGTCAATCAACACCTGTACCAAAGCACCTCTTGTCGATTTTGGTAGTTGTAGTAGATCAGGGATGCTAAAGTGAAATGGTAGGTCTTCTAGCTGCTTCAACATCTCATTCTCCTTTGACGTTTGGTTAGTATTGACTGTGCTTGACTCAGCCTTGGCAGAATCCTTCGAACCAGATTCGTAGCTTGTGGTCATGTGGGCAGTTCTCACCTTTTCTTGTTTGTTGCCTTTCCTGGGAAAGGCTCTTGTTAACGAAGCCACACCATGGGGTCTTCGAACAAAAGGATTGCCCCTTTCCTTGACAAATCTTGTCTTACCTTTCTCGAGACATTGACGATTTTCTTGTGACTGCTTGTATTTTGCTTGAGTGATAGGTACACATGGCGATGAGCTCTTGCATGCCTTCTTTCGAGTGACAAGTATCCATCCCTCGTCATCAACAACTGAGCCAATTTTAGGGGTTGAAATAGGTGCGAGGTTCGCTTGCTGGGTTGGTTTGACTTCTTCCAACTTTGACTTCATGCATGGCTTTCTCGAAAGCTGATATGGTGCTTTCATTGGAAGAGAAGGCAACGGGGCAGGCTCGAATGAACCAAACACGATGGTAGTGCAGTTTACCTCAGCAACATCGTTAACATCCAGTTCAATCCTTCCTTGCTTGGCGAGATTCATTATTAAATCTTTCAGAACAAAGCATTTCTCCACTGGGTGACTAACGAGCCGATGGTACTTGCAGTATTTCGGATCCTTAACACGATGCATTTCCTCGGGCCGCTTGCATTCTAGGAGCTCTATCACCTTCTTCTCAAGTAGATCTTCCAACATGCCTGCCACGTTAGAATCTGGGAAAGGATATGTCTTTTGTTGCCATTCCTTCAACGAACGCTTTGTTCTGTCGTAGGTGCGAGTTGGCTCAACTTTCTTAACCTCCTTATCTCGTGTCGAAATTTTGACTGGGGCAATGTTGACGGCCATCGATTCTTTTGTAGATTTCTTCGGTGCCTTGTCAAACTTGCTTCCGAAGACCTTGTCTTTTCTTTGGTCAACAATTGACTCTTTCTTCCCTTTATGGCTAGCTATACTCAACTCCATGTCGTGCGCTCGCGTAGCTAGCTCTTCAAACGTACGGGGCTTGATTCCCTGTAAAATATATAGCAAATCAAAGTGCATACCTTGGATGCACATTTCCACCGCAGATACTTCTGACAGTCGATCTTTGCAATCGAGGCTCAACGAACGCCACCTGTTGATGTAATCAATTGCGCGTTCATCCTTCCATTGCTTGGCGCTAGTAAGTTCCATCATGCTCACTGTACGTCTCGTGCTATAGAAACGATTCAGGAACTCATGCTCCATCTGATCCCAACTGTCGATTGATTCAGGTTCCAGATCAGTGTACCATTCGAAGGCGTTGCCTTTTAATGAACGTACAAACTGCTTAACAAGATGATCTCCCTCCATTCCTGCATTGTTACAAGTCTCGACGAAATGAGCAATATGTTGTTTTGGATTGCCCTTCCCTCGAATTGCTGAAACTTGGGCGGCTGATACCCATAGGGCATCCTCAGGCTATCCACCCTTTTTGTGTATGGCTTGGAATATGTGAGGGAATCACAAGAGGTACCTCCATATTGAGCTCTAATGGAGTTGTTGATCATGTCTTGCAGCTGCTGGACGGACTAAGAACCAAGTTGGCCATCATTGTCTTTGTCATTTGTCTTTGACGTTTCTTCTTGTTTGTCTTTGTCATCCATGTACGGAATCCTAGCAGAATCCTCATCATTTTGTTTCTCAAGCCTACTCCAAAGTTGAGCAATCTGCATATCTTTTTCTTCGACGGTATTGGTGAGCTTTTGAACTGCCTCCATCAGATTAGCTACCTGCTCCTTGAGCGTGGATGCCCCAGTCATCATGACTTGCATTGCTGAGAGGTGAGACGTGCTGTCTGACCGCATCCCAGAAGTGTTATTTTCTTCAGGATCAGGACTTCCATGGTATGATCCGGTGCTTGAATTGTCTTTAGAGGCAGGTGAGAACGACCGATCCCTTGATTTTGTATCTTGTCTCTCTTCACTTCGAGGGACATGCTTCCCTGCCCCCAAACTTTCCAGGGTGATGATTGGTTGGCGAGGCTTAGAAGGCAAAGCCACAAATGTTGTTGGCTGAACCTTTGCCATGCTTCGAGTGACATGACCAGATGAGCTGCTGCTCGATTTGGTGGTCGTTGTCTTGGACTTGTTCTTCGAGATGACTTGAATGATCTTGGAAGCCATTGCTGGAACGTATTTGTTTGGAATCGTCTTACGGAGAAGGAGATGAGAGGCAAAGAAATCCCACCGGGAGTGCCAATTTGTAAACACGAAAATCTGAAAACAAACAAGATGCAGACACGTGTACAAAAATAATATATTTATTAATTCAAGTGCAGGTTACAATCTTTGGTAATCCTCTGATTCAATCTCCGACGATGAATTTCACTCAAGGGCTTGACGCTTGATCTTGAGTTGGAAGATAGTCACGAGAGTTGGCACGTGACGAACGTTTTGACTTGAGGTTGGTGAGGAACCGGCTATTTGGCAGCTGGATGGTTCTTCACACGTGCTTGGGAGGCTTCAAGAATTTTGAGAGTATTTCCTTCTCTTTTCTGGCTGAAGTCCTTCTCTTGATCTGAGAGGGGGTATTTATAGTATCGGCGTCTCGATGACATAGCATTAATCGCATTCCGTAATTGCGTAATTAAATCAATCAGTTTTAATTGATTGATTTAATTATCTTTTATCTAAGGAATATGACAATCAATTTCGATTTGATTTAATGCCCGATTTCAATCAGAATTAAACAATCTAATCTGATTGATATTTGAATTTAATACTTGATTTCAATCAAAATTAAACAATTTAATCTGATCGATATTTGTATTTAATACTTGATTTTCATAGAGATCAATCAGTTGAATGCGATTGATCCGCTTTAAATACTTAACTCGAGCAACAATCAATCAGCGATAATTTGAAGGTTCCACAATTGATGCTTCCACGTCATTCAATCAATGGATCACTCGTGTTTTGACATGTGTCATCCTCGAAGCTCACATAATTTTGGTGACATATGAGCCACGTGTGCCTTTTGTAGGACCCATGTGTCAACTAAGCTTGTTTAGTCAAAATTTCAAAGATTGACCGATTTATTTAATGAATTTTATTTTCATTAAATTTCTTGTGTCTACAGTAAGGACCTCATTTTTGCGACTCATTGGAAAAATCCAAGTGTAACGGGAGAATTCATCAGTGAAAAAAACATAGTATTTAAAGCCACTAATAGACAAAATGGGGGACATCCAAACATCACTATGAATAATATGAAATAGAGTTGTAGCAGATACATTATTGGAAAGGAAGGGTAAATGATGTGATTTGCTAAGTGCACAATCACGACAAAAATTATTAAAAGTAGAATGAGATCCAAGAGCAGTCTTTAACAAAGCTAAAACTGGATACGAAGGGTGACCCAGATGATTATGCCAGAGAGAGGAGTGAATGGTGGCTAGAGCATGAGGGAGGGATGAGGATTGGGCAAGGGCGGTATGGAGCATGAGGTAATCTAGACCAAGCCCATGAAGGGTGGTGACGACCAGATCAGCATCAGAGACCGATTGATTGATGGAGGCCAGAGAATCAACAATGGATTTGGCCTGTTGAAGATACTCATCGACGGATTAGGAGCCCTTTTGAAGATCAAAGAGTTAGAGCTTGAGGCTGGTGGTGCTGGCAACGGAATGTTGGGAGAAGTGGCGGGCTAGGCAGTCCCATATCCCCTTGGATGTATCAAATTCAATGGTAAGACGATCGAGCTACATTTTTGGTCAAAGATGTTGTGAGGATGGTTATAATTTGTTGGTCGGTGGTGAACCATTTTTCGTGCTCGGGATTTGGAACAGAGGTGGCAGGATGGCCATCAGTGGCAGCGGTGGTGGTGGTGGCAGAGGGTTCAGGAATAGAACCATCGACATAGCCCCAAAGTTTGGCACCATGAAGGTAAGGTTTAACCTGACGGAGCCATACCAGGTAGTTTGTGTCATTGAGTTTGGTAAACTGGGCAGTATTTGGGAAGGAGGATTAGACGAGGAAGAAGCCATGAGAAAGGAGGAAGTAGGAGCTAGAGAGAAAGAGGAACACGACACAGGAGGTAAGTTTGACACCCTAAACTACTGATACTATGTAGAAATAGATTCTCATTTATTGGTACAATTACATTCTTTACAATATATAGGAGTATGTATCAGTTCTACATGAGACAATAATGCTGTATTAACTACATTAATAACAATATCAAAACTGAACCTGTATTAACTGCAGTCGACTCCCTAAACCGTAAATCAGCTAGCGGAACCTGTCCTTAAATAATTTTATTATTATTATTATATTATTATTATTATTATTATTAGGGCCAATGATAAAAGAGGTCATTTGGAAGTGCCTTATTATAATTCAGATAACACAAAATACCCTATGATAATTAAGGTCACCTCTTAACGACCTGCCACTAAAGTTAAGTTTAATTACCAAAGCTGCCACTAGCAGCTGTCTCTCTCCCTCTTCCGTTACCTAAGCCCACTCGACTCTTACCAAAATCTCTCTCTCTCTCTCTCTCTCTCTCTCTCTCTCTCTCTCTCTCTCTCTCTCTCTCTCTCTCTCTCTCTCTCTCTCTCTCTCTCTCTCTCTCTCTCTCTCTCCAATGGCGTCCAGTACGTCTGATCCCCTACGACGTCGTTTATGCGTTCTTCGCCGGAGCGGAAGCTTTGAATCGGCTTTGTGGAGTTGGAGATATTTGGTAGCGGCGGCGCGTATTTCCAGGAGTTGCTTCGGAGTTCCTCAGGTCCGGTTTCATTCTTGAGCTTTTCAAGATCTATTCCTGCTTTGTGGTTTTCGGTTTTGGATTTTGCTTTGTGGAAGCGTGAATTTGATGGAGTTTGAGGAATCAATTGCATGAGGAGCTTTTTTTTTTTCAAGTTGGCCGCTACGGTTGGGCGGTCTGGCGGAAGCCTGTTCCCCTCCGGTGGAGATTCGTCTTCCTTGGCTTCGATTTCAGTTTCTTCTCATTCAAATTTGATCTCAAATGGCCACCGTCTTCGGAGCCACTTCCGCCGCCATATCCTCCCGGAAACTCCACCTCCCTTCCCCTAGATCCCTCCCAGGTCTACCCACTCTGCTCTAGTAATAATAAAGCTCGAGTTTTTGTATTTAATTGATTAATTAGTTAGTTAATCGAGTTTCTAGTTTTTGGTTTGATTCAGGGAGGAAGACTGGCTTTCTTGTGGTTAGATCTGATGCTGGAGTTAACCCGAATGCTATAGCTCTCCAGACCGATTAGTTGAGCACCAATGATGTTGCGGTAATCATCTTTTTAACTCCATATCTTTGGAGTTTAGTTTTCTTTGTTGCTGTTGATTTGATTTTGTTATTTGTAGTGGATTGAGTTCTGAATTTTTATTTTTTTTATTTTTTTATTACTTGTTGGTTTATGTGTAGACAAAAGTTGCTGCTCCTGTGTATGTCTATGTGAAGTTTTTAGCTCTTTACTGTTATGCTTCTGTTGTTTTTGCTAAATTTGATTCTGATATAGTTTTGAGATCACAGGTTTTGGAGATGGTAACTGTGTGGTAGTCAATGTTAAGAATCTATGGTTGTATGATTTCTAGCGTAGAATTGAGATAGAATTTACACCTGAGTGCTATTTTCAGTGTAGTGTCTGAAACTTTCAGTGTAAAATAAATTTATTGAATTAAGAGCTTAAGTTGGGGGTTTCATGGACTTGCTTAATCAAAGTGAATTGATAGTTAGAATCAGGTATTAGAGGACAAATGGTAACTCTAATAGTAAAATACTACTGTATGTAAGCTGATATCACATTGTAGTTGTATTTCCTAGTTAGTATACTACTTAGTATGCTAAGCTGATCATTTTAAGTTGCGTAAAGATATACATTGCTATATTCATATATTGTATTGATAATTTTCAAGTTGACTTTATACTTTGAGATATGTATTGTATTCATGATTGAGTTTACTGCCTTACTTTTGTTTTCCCCTTTCCATTGAATTTTCTTGTAGGCATTACCACACATTTTTACCACCTGAACTGTCACTGTGGCATGCTGTAATGTTTGTTGTGAGATTGATGAGTAGCTTATAAGTTAAACTAATATTATGTATGCCAAACAGATCTGCGTCTACATAAAACTATGCCCAATATCATAAAAGATATTTCTTTGGCCTTGATTGATGGTGATATGGTTCCTCTGAAATTTACTGAGGATAAAACTAATAAGTTATGCATTCTTTTTCTAGGCATGAACTTCTTCTTTTTTAAGCCTTATGAGAAGAATTAGAAGAAGAGATGGCTAGGTATCCCACTGTATGTTTAATGGGTGAAGATGTAGGTCGCTATAGAGGATCGTACAAGGTGCCTGGCTGATAAGGATGGGGATCTCAGGGTTCTTGATACTCCAAGCACATTTGAAATGAAATTTGGATTGTTAATTATGTATTCTTCTGTTTGGTTTCTCTGAACTTTCAATTTGTACTCGCTACCAAGATATACAATTGCTTGCGGCATTGATGTTTTAATAACAAAAGGTGCTAATTCTATGCCAGAACATAATTGGTCTTTTCAAATGGAGCTCATTAGTTCTTGTAGTTTTCTTTTTAAAGATTCTCTGTATAGTCAACCTTACCCATGAGAACATTCAGTAGAAAGTGTTGATCATGAATATTACAAATAACAGTAACATAGCCAGTAACATGTGATTGACAATGAGTTGGCAAGTGACATGCGATTGACAATTACATGATCAGTGAAATGGACAGTAACTTGGTCAGTGACATATTCATGATTGTGACATAGCCAGTGACTTGAGGTTAACAGTGACCTGGCCGTGTCACTTACTTGAGCTGACCAGATTAACAGTGACTTGGTTAGAGGTTGACAGTGACATGATCTGTGACTTTGCTAGTGACTTGAGGTTAACAGTGATTGACTTAATGAAACATTATTTTTATGGACCTTTTGCAGCAATTCAAGTTTTAGGCATCTTCTGAATTGATCATGTCACTCTCAATTTCTGACCAAGTTACTGGTCATGCCACGAGCTATGTCACTGGCCAAGTTATTGTTAACCTCAAGTCACCGACATGTGTATAACAGTAACATAGCCAGTAACATGTGATTGACAATGAGTTGGCAAGTGACATGCGATTTTGGCAAGTGACATGCGATTGACAGTTACATGATCATTGACATGGTTAGTTAGTTAGTGACATGTGATTAACAGTGACTTGAGGTTAACAGTGACTTGGGCAGTGACCTCACTAACTCATTGACCATGTCACTGTCAATCCCTGACCATGTCACTATTAACCTCAAGTCACTGGCAAAGTCACTGTTAACCCCAAGTTATTGGCCATGTCACTGTTAACCTCAAGACACTGGTTATGTCATTGGTCAAGTTACTGGTCAGGTTACAGTTTGTAAGGTTATACACATGTCACTGACCAAGTCACTGACCAAGTAACTGTCAAGTCACTGACCAAGTAACTGACCAAGTAACTGTCAAGACACATGTCACTGACCAAGTCACTGACCAAGTAACTGTCAAGACACGTCACTGACCAAGTCACTGACCAAGTAACTGTCAAGTCACTGACCAAGTAACTGACCAAGTAACTGTCAAGTCACTGATCAAGTCACTGACCAAGTAACTGTCAAGTCACTGACCAAGTAACTGTTATACACGTCATTGTCTAGGCTAGGTCCTTAGTTTGTAAGGTTATTGGCCAGGTCACTGTTAACCTCAAGGCATTGGTTATGTCATTGGCCAAGTTACTGGTCAGGTTATAGTTTGTAAGGTTATACACATGTCACTGACCAAGTCACTGTTATACACATGTCATTGGCTAGGCCAAGTCCTTAGTTTGTAAGGTTATTGGCCAGGTCACTGTTAACCTCAAGGCACTGGTTATGTTATTGGCCAAGTTACTGGCGGTCAGGTTACAATTTGTAAGGTTATACACATGTCACTGACCAAGTCACTGTTATACACGTCATTGACTGGTTATGTCACTGACCATGTCACAGTCATGAACATGTCACTGATCACTGTTAACCTTAAGTCATTGGCTAATTTACTGGCCATGTCACGATCATGAATATGTCACTAATCATGTAAACAGTCACCAAATACACATTTTCATTTAAATTTTATATATTCTTAATTTCTTAGCTTACAAAATCAAAAGGAGAGCCGTCACAAAAGGTGTGAGGAGTATACAATAACATTAATTAGCTCATCTGAAATCAATCTCTCAGATTTCAAGCAACTGATTGAAGAGCTCTGTCAAAGCTCTCTTTCTACAGCTGAGGCACCTTTGATGAGGACGTGGTCTGGATGTGCAAGTCTTGATTGGCTGAAAAGCAGTGAGTAGAATCCTTAACCATTATGTTATACAGTAGCTAACACCTGAATTATAATACCCCGAGTGAAGATATTCCCCATAATTATGACTACCCAATTCTCTTGTGTTCACCAACAAACTTTACCTGACCAAACGAGAAGGTGGTTTTCCAAGGTGAAGACAGCATACGACCAGGTTGGCTAGAGTTTCTGGATCCTCTGCATCCTGTGAGAAACACAAAATGACTCCATATTACTCAAATATTGAAAACATGTGCATATTCAGTGCCATTTTCTAGTTGAAAAGCAGGATGTTCATATATTTGGAGCATTACTAAATCCATAATAATGCACACAACAATATTTGAACTCACAAATCAACATACTAGTGTGTCTCTATCCAATCAGATTGAGTTCAGCCATAAGACTGTAATCATGTACTTATGTATAGTGCAAATTATATTACATTTGTCCAAATTGACTACTACCTGTAGACATTTCAAAATCTCTAACTAAGCTACAACTAATTAATGAGACTTGCCTTGTTCCATGGTTCAAGAAGCAGTGTTTCCCTTTCCATTCAAAATCAATCTTGTAACCTGAGACTTCTCAGAGAAATCTTCGAAGATGAGATATGCCTCCTGTAACTTAGAACCACCCTGAATACAATGAAAGTGTAATTAGAAATATGGACTATAACTTCTCTGTAAGGGAACTATAAAGGGAGAACAAAATTCATGAACTACCACAGCCAGATTTTGCCATGCTGTTTCAAGTTAAGGTGTGGTCCTCATCAATCTTTTGCATTTCCTTCAGCCATCTTTTAGCATAATCAGACCTATGCATTTTGAGGAATATTTTGACATTCAGTGGATCCCTGAAAAAGAATAAGCAGCATGCATCAGACTTGAGAATATATCAAGATCATCATCATTTGATAATTGGAACAACACTTCTATCACGTGACTATGCGGTAATGTATGAACTGGTTGAGGCATAACTTATCACTAGCATCATTAAAGACAAAGCTAACATAATGCAAGAGGTACATTGCATAATCTATCTAAAACTTACAAGCATGCACAGGCAATTGGTTACTGCAATTCACATTTTTTCGACCTTAAATTTTGTTTCGAATATGAGTTTCCTGCTGCCACTAGTAATGGGGTTTTTAAATGATTTTGTACACATTTTAACCAAGTCAATTGCTTGTTCTAATAGGACTAGCTAGCTCAAGAAAACTAAAACAATACGGAAATCCGAAACATACTCCAACTAGAGAAAATAAAACTTCGAAGCACTTCAGGTGCATTCCTTATTAAAGACAATGGAAATGTAAAGCATTGTAATTTGTAAATTACTGTGTATATATTCTACTGACCGCATCAAAACTCATTTGATGTTAAATGATTAGATTTAAATGATTAGATGCAAGAACAAACCAGAAATTTAAATAATGCTAACACTTAAACTGCATATAATAGTTGCTGATGGTTCCACTAAATGTAACACTTGTAATAGAAAGTTGAATTACAACTAGAAGTCATGCACTCATAATTAAGTAAACTGAGGTTCAACAAGTTGAAGCAGAAGCATATTAAGATCAATACGAAAAGGCTAAGCATGACCAGTTATCAATGTCAATACGAAGTCATAAGTTAAAACCTACCTTTCAAAGCAAGGATTTGGGAGTTTGGATTCATAAGTGCAGAGTCAGCGTTGATTCGTCACACTCATATCAATAATCACAATACTATTCTACGGCATTGTTTCCCGAACACATGTGTACTTATTGGACTCCATAGTAACATGCGTAAATGTTATGAATTGCGGATTAATCTCAACACTCGGAAGCTGCAATCAGATCAGATCACATGAACTCATCAATCACTTTTTATAACAGTCAAAACCTCCCAGAGTACATCAAAAGCTGGCTACTAAAGCCAGCAATTCCTAGTTAGCTAACTACCAGATCTGAATAGAGACTATAAACTTCACAAACTCATAGATCTATCTGAAGCTTGATGAGAAGTAAAGCAATAAAAAACGAAGTCCAACTATGAATCAAGCACAGTATGACCAAAAATCAACTATCTGAGCTAAGAACACAACTGTAACAACAAATTGAACAAACTGAACCTAATGAATCATTGACCAAAATTGCACATTGAAAAGCAGAAATCATTAGAAATAGTTGAAGAAAAGAGTTATTACTATACTACCTTCGCCATAATTAACAGCAGCTCGAAGCGGATAGTCTCCTGCTCTTAGGTGAAATTTCAGAATTGAAGTTAGGGTTACAATCAAAGAAAACCTATAAATCAAATTCTTCATGATTTGGGAATCAAGAACCTGAGCTAAACACATCTAAGACAAACAATTAAGCAAAACCGGACAAAAAAAAACAGCAATCCAAAAATTTCATTTCGCAAACAGAATAAAGCAAAAACTGAATCAAAGAAAGCATTAGATCTTGAGAGAGGTGGTAGTTGGGATTGGGAACCTTTAAGCTCCTCATTTCTCTCTGTCACTACTCAAAATTACTCAAATTTCAGTCTCAATTTGAAAAATAGGACCAAATAATAACTAAAATTCTAGTCAATTTCATTCACCTACGTCCAAATATTACATTATCACGTTTCAACTTCACAAGCTTTTCCAGAAACCAAACAGAGATCAAATTAGAGAATTGAGAGAGACTGAGAAAGAGACTGAACCTGAAGAACAGCTTCAATGTCGGACTCGACGATGAGTAGATCGAGGCGAGCGAAGACATAGTCGCCGGAGACGTTAGAGTCCTTCTTCTTATCGATGTCGTATCGGTCGTACTTGTTGCAGATAGCCTCGACTACGCTCATCTTCATCTTCTACCGGGTTTCTAATCGGGTCTTTGTTTTGGGATTTTTGATCAAATGGAGAGAAGATTTGAGACCTAAAATTTTTGAATGTAGAGTTATAAACGTGTATTTGGCTTTAAGGGCAGAATGGACATCAGAAAAATTAAAAATTGACCTTTTTTAACATCATTTCATTATTAATAAGGACTAAATTAATATTACTAACAATTTATAATGGACCTTTTTATCAAGTGGGAAACTAGGTGACCTTTCTATCATTTCACACTCTAATGTGACCTTTTCCATCATTTCCCTTTATTATTATTATTATTATTATTATTATTATTATTATTAAATTGACAAGGTGGCTAGTATAAAATCATTGAGATTCAATTTTGTTTTCAGTATCTGTATGCTTCCAAAGGGTCGTTTATATATTGACAGCTGGAGAAGACAGCGCAAGTTTGGTAACACACCGTTGCCATAGTATTTGCAAAACTCCAGTTATCTTGTCAACTTCTTTCTTTTTAACAATAGAGAATAGACAAAATAAGGCCTTCATGGACCGTGGCAGAGCCAGGAATTAAAATCCGGCTAGGCCTCCAAAAATAATTTTTCTTTTTTTGGTGAGATTCGACAATATGAGGCAATAAATCTTCCTATAAAATTGCCATTTTGAATTTGACAGGTTTTGATTGCTAATATTAGGGCTGTCGGTCGATTCGAATCAATAATAGGCCTTACCAACTTCAAAACCAAAACTTTCGATTTCAAAATAGAGCTACCAATTACCAAACCAAAATTTTCAGTATTTAATCATAACTATCAAATTTGGTATTTTGGTTTTCAGTACGTATTACCAACTTTACAATTTTTGTAATATAAATTAGAATAAACAATAGTAGATCTTTAAATTTGATATATTGTCGAATACTTTATTTTCATCTCCCTTATCTGACTATAGCTCTTTTATGTACATATGACATCAAATTTTAGTCATGTTCAATAAAATCAATTATTTAAGGATTTTTTACTAATAAGTTACTTAAGTAACATGTATTACTAATCTAGTATTAGTAATAATGTTAGTACTATTATGAAAATAATATATTTCCAAAAAGTCGGTATATATATTGAAAACTAGAGTACATATAGTTAATACTAGATAAGTAGTACATGTATATTTCCTAATATTCTAGTTTCAATGCATAAATATTAACTCTATATGCTCTATTATGAAAATAATTATATTTCCTATTATGAAAACTAGAGTATAACTATATATGGTTAATATTTAGATAATCTATAGATTCTGTATTTACCAAAAATCAAACAAACTTTTTCAGTAATATTCGATTTCGGTTTTATTGGTTTCGATTACCAAAAAGTCTATTTATCAAATCTAAAATATCAGTTGGTATTCGGTCGGTTTGATAATAACCAAACCAAATGGTAGCCCTAGCTAATATGGAAGTTAGCCTATAGTGCACACTATACCATAGACTGTTTCGCAACATTGAAGCTGAGGAAGATTGTGGAATGATGTCTATGGTATAGAATTGCCAGCTGATCAGGTCTGTAATACTCTTTAACTGTGCCATAAATTGTTGGACGTATTATATGATTTACCATCACTTCTGGATTAGCCTCATTTTCAGTCTTTTGTAGGTTGAGAGTTATTTAATTGCTAGAACCCTCTGATCACTTAGCTCGCAATTACCCTTTTCCAATTGTACAATCCTCTCTGTTTCCTAACCAAAAGAATTCTTGCATTGCTAATGGTGCGCCTTTGAATCAGCTAGTAAAGAATTCTTAGACACTCGCTGTAGTCTCAGCCCTCACATAGTGGAATTTGATTGTGTTAATTTGGTCCCAAATACCAGTTTTTTATAGTGTCTACGAATTGTAATGAATTCCACAATATGCCATTTTGCTCCTCCTTTTGCTATGTTCCCTGCACTTTTGGCTTGGTTGTCTATTAAGGTACCTACAGGTGTATTCCACTTATTTTGAGGTTCGGTTGGCGGTTTTGCTTTATTATTTTCTTCTATTGTCTTTCTTTTTAAGATCTAGTGTTACAAGCGAATCCAAATTAGCTGTAAAAAGTGGTAGAACTGTGGGACTTAGAGAGTTCAGAGTGAAAGGCTTGGATACTCGAGTGTGATTGGTTTTACTTAATCAACTATCCTTGGTTAGTTAATTGCAGGTGAAAATAAAATAGGAAACACCCTCTCATCCTAATATTTGCCTTCGCTGCTGGAAATGCAATAATTAATTAATCATTATAATTATTGTTTTTTGAATTTCAGTGTTTCATGAGGAACAGTGCAGCATGAAGATAATTTCCATGTGAAAGACACTCCCAGAACTTCTTGTTCGTCTACTTGGAGTGGTATCTTGTATGCTGGTAATCATTAATTACCCAGCATGCTGGTATAATCTATGTAACTATCGAATATGATTCTAGTGCCGTGGTGGAGTTGGTCTAAAAAAAACTGTAGATTAATCTCATTAGCTCTCTCAAAAATTTGATTCAATATCGAGAGCAGGATAATGTTGCAGATGGTCTTGCCAATAATGCTTTGGGATTACGCCTTCATATTCTTCAGGATCCCCCTTAGTCTATCCAAGCTTTACGTGCTGCTGACTCTGTTGGTGTCTCCAAGTGTAGAACTGTAGTTTTTATTGTGTTTGGGCCTTTGACCACCTTGATAGCAAAGTATCTTTTAATTTTTGACATCATATATAGGAGCTGATCCTGATTCGATAGCATGTACTGCAAGAAGACAATCCATGCACTAGGGGAACTCCCTCCTATCATGTCTTTCATTATTAGCTGAAACACTCTTATATCTTTTTATAGTGCTTAATAGAATTGTGGTTTATATTACTATCCTTTGGTTCTGGTGTCACTGTGTCAGTGATTCATTTTCATCTTAATTTCTGGAGTATTGATATGAAAGAGGAATTGAGTTTGGAATTAAATTATTCTCTTTGGTGCATTTAGGAAAATCGAAGAGAAGGAAAAAGAAAAAGGGAAAATCAAATGGACAGAGTGAGCAAATCAAAGAGTATGACAGTATATTCAAGCTTGTTTCCTGGGTTCTGCTAAAGGAAAAACTTAATTAAGCAATTCCACAGTGCTTCTCTTTCAAGATTTCCTTGGTGCTTGTGTCTTCAAAGTGCTTCAAACATTTTCAAGAGTAAAACGATCCCAAAATAATGTAGGGCATGGTGAAATACCAAAACTTTTAGATAGCTTGAAGCAGGCATTATAGAGAGGCAAACATGGAGACTGGGTTTGTAAAGAGTGAGGTGGGTGTATGATGATCATAAATACTTGTTATTCAATCTACTGTATATTGTATATAAGGGATTGAGACAGTGACACAATTGGTCCTGAAATCTAAGTTGCCAGACAAGTAACATTCTTAACAAATGGCCAGTGACTCATTCTTAATGACATAACTTTACTCGATCGACTTCTTCAACAAGATTCAATTTGAGTTGAGAAGTGTTTCTATTTCATTCTGAAGATTTGGTTAGAGGCTACATTTGAATTCTGCAGGAGAATATTAGGCAGAAAATTAGGTTTACTGTTGAAATCAGAGAGGTGCTATTTGAGGAGGTTTTACTGTGCGATGCAGAGCCTGTTTGCTAAAATTCGTCTTAAAATGTGTCTTAGAAGAAGAGATTTGATTCTCAATCAGAACACCGCAAACAAAGGTATTCTCAGTTTGGTTATTTCTACTTTCCTTGTGAATAAATACAAATGACTCAATGAACTGTTATAGTAACATCGATCCGGACAAATTCTTGGGAGTTTTACATAAATTAAATGATATATTGGACTCACCAAATAGTGAAAGCTGGTTTGTCCGTCACACTATGTTGGACTCTCCAGCAACCAACTGTATCATTGGCAGCTAAGGCCTTAAGCAGTTATCATGTGCTCTCTAGGCATCCTGGTTCCAGTCAGTACATCCCTGATTACACGTAGTTCAGCTAAAACTTTCCCAATCTCAATTCGTGCTTTGGGCAAATGCACAGAACAAGCAACTCCTATCCTAGCAATGGAAATAAGGCACTCTTCAACTCTTCGTGTTTCATCATTTTGGACATCATTCCTATTGCTTGCAGGATTTGTACTAGTGCTCCTTTCCTTTTCTTGAAGAAGCACAGGATCATATATTTCTTTCACACGTTCAGGCAAAGCCATCAGAACAAAATTGTGCAAGTCGATGTCGTCTGTAAACATGTCATCTGTTGGCCTCTTACCAGTAAGCATCTCTAGTAACAGGATTCCATAGCTATACACGTCTCCGTAGGTGTCAACCTTACTTCCCATGCCATACTCTATACATTATTTGCATAAAAGCATATTGGTTATAGTCATAAACTAAAATAAAGAAGTTGCATTTTCTTGTAAATCTCAGGAAAGAATTTGAAGCATTGGTCAATTCAGTATTACCTGGGGGAATATAGCCAATGGTACCCGTTATCGAATTGGAAGAGCGTTCTAGCGAAGAAACCGGACAAGAAGTGTTCGGGAGGTAACTTGCCAAACCAAAGTCACAAACACAGGCAGTCATGTCTTTTTCTAAGAGAACGTTACTGGGCTTTAAATCACAATGAACTATTGGGGTGTGAAAATAATTGTGCAAATAATCCAAAGCGCTAGCTACGTCAATGGCAATATTTACCCTTTGGATAAGATTCAAATGCACCTCCACAATGGGTAGCTCAACTACTCTGTCAGCTGAATCATGCAGCCACTCATCTAGACTTCCATGCATCATATACTCAAAAACCAAAGCTTTGAACTCATTTCCTTGAAAATCAATACTAGAGCAAGCAGTCACTAGTTTGACAAGATTTCGGTGCCTAGTGTTTTTCAAGAATTGACATTCAGCTATGAAACTATTAGAAGTAGTCGCGTTTTGAAGATTGAGTACTTTGACAGCAACAATTCTTTCTTTTGGCTGATCGAGAACTCCCCAGAACACAGAACCAGAACTACCGGCCCCAATCAAATTCCAAGAAGAGAACCCACCAGTTGCTTGAAAGAGATCTCCATATGACAACTTTAAGAATGAAATGTCCAATGATCGTTCTGAAGTTGACTGAACTCTTGCTTTTCTTTGCTCAACTCTTTCTTTTCTGGATCTATAGAGGCGTACAAAGCACACCCCTAGGATAATCATTCCAATTGTCCCACAAAAAAATGGGATAATTGGTTTATACTTAGAAAATGATTTTGGCTTATTTGAGTTGGATCGATTAGAGATAAAATTGAGCAATCTTAACTGAGGTACACCTCCACAAATTCGTGTGTTTCCCATAATAGAAACCACACTTGTATTCCTGAAAACTCCTACTTCACCTTCAAAATCATTAAAGGATAGGTTCAAATTGAGCAAGAAGGTGAAATTCTGCAAATAATCGGGAATTGTTCCAGACAAGTTGTTACGAGAGAGGTCAAAATCTTGAATCTGCCGCAAAGAACTCAAAGATTCAGGAATTCTCCCATGCAACATGTTTCCGTTCAGGTGCAAACTTATCAAAGTTGTGCATCGGCTAATTTCTTTGGGGATATCACCTTCGAAGAAGTTGTTCCCGAGGTGTAGTACTTGCAGCCGGGACAATCGACCAATTTCTTGAGGAATGGTGTGGTTGAAGCTATTGCTTTGAAGATTTAATGTCCTGAGAAAGCTCAAGTTTCCGATGTGTGGAGATAGAATGCCCATCAGGTGGCTGGACTGGAGGTCCAGAACCGTGACTCGCTGGTGTCTTCGGCCGCAAGTAATCCCTCGCCACTCATCACATAAGTTGGAGGAATCATTCCAGGAGCTAAGGATGCCCAGAGGATCACTGACTATTTCAGATTTAAAGGCAAGCAAGGATAGTCTTTCCACCTCATTTCCTCTTAGATTTGAAGAGGCCAAGTTGATGATCATCAGGGGGAACAGTAGCATATATACTAAGCAAATCCTCACTCCCATGCATGAGATCTCCATTAATTTAGGCCAGAAAGTTTAGCTCAGTTTTTGAATTTGGGAGCAGAGTTTAAAATGAAAATTTCATGCAAGGTTTCTCAAGTTGCTGTGAAGACTGAAGAGAAAAAAAATGGTGAATAGCTTGAGTCTATAGACCACAGATTTGCCAATCTTATCATAAACAAAGTCATCCGTGTGAAAGGGGGACTAATTCTATGACTCATTCAACCGCAATTCACTCTCAATCTACACCAGTTTTCTTTTCTCCATTGAATTTTCAATCATATACAGTTGACTCCAGTCTTCAGCTGGACTAATGAGCTATAGAAAAATAATAGCCACATAGGAGGCGTTGAACATGCACGTAGTGGCCTCAAAACCCCGAAAATTCCAATTCTTGATATCTCAGCTAAAAATGAAATCAATGGCGTCTTGGAGACCTTAGAGTCCGCGGATTGGTATTTTGACTGGGAAGCATGATTATATATCGATGTTAATTTCTTTATTAATTTAATGTTTTATTATTCATTTAGGTAGTTAGACTTGTTTAGGGTAAAGCTATGGTATGTTAACATTTCTCATACATCAACTATTTTTACCACTTTAAGAACTCATGTGACCACTTTGAGGACTAATATTACTATTTTGAGGACTCATATGGTAAACTAAGAAAATTTACCACTTTAAGAACTCATGTTACCACTTTGTAAACTAATATTACTATTTTGATGACTCATTTTACCACTTTTAAAGCAATTGTATGCATGTCATACGTTAACACATTGTAGAATTTTCCAACTTGTTTAATTCAACGTACATATGCATCGTAAAATACAGTATGATCAAATTTGCATTATAAACCAATATTAAACAACAGCGATGCTTCTATGTTTCAGATAACATTTTCTTGGCATGGCTAACCCTACTATGACAAATTGTGATGTGTTATCTTTATGAGATCCCCCTTATTTAGTGTTCTGAAATTTGCACGAGGATCAGTTGGTATCCGGCATTCTTAGCATGTTAAGATTTCAAAATTAGAAAATTGGATTCATCCACTATGTAATATTAGTTAAGTGCTCAACTGCCTCAACAGTAAATGGAACACAGCAAGACTGATGTGCACTATGGCGCACACGCTTGACTAAAATATAAGACCATTCTGCCACATTTTCCTACAAACCTGGCTTCATCGACCAGCCAGTTTTTTATGTAACTCAATACTATCAGAGGTGTTTTGGTCTTGATTTGATGGAAGTTATCAACTATTCTCTAATTTTGGAAGAAAATTCGTTTTCCCTCCCAATTTGCAAAAAAATAAAGGGGTGAAACAGGACGTGGCTACAGACAAACTTGTGAAATCACCCTCTATATACTCTGCCTCTCTTTGGGGCTCCTTCATGGTTTAATGGTTGCCCACCAAGCTGGTATTAAGGATTGAATATGATTCCACCAGGCAATGATCAAATTGTTTGATTCCAGCTGGTTGTCATGATAGGGGTGCTGATACAGTAATTTGGTGGCGCACATCTAGTAAGTTTACTGTCAATCATGCTTAACAGAATTGCAAGCATCTTTGGAAGCTGCTCATAAATGCTTCACATAATTGCTTTGTCGTGGAAGATTTCTTACTAATGAGCAGAGATGGAAAAGGAAATTAACTTCTGATCTTAGTTGACATTTCTGTGACGGAAATGTGGGATGTAAATAGCACTTACTTAAGAAACAGCAGAAGCAAGGGATCACCAAATGGTGCAAAGATGTAAAACTACAAAGAACACAATAAATCTAAAACAGATGAAGGTATTCCGGGAAAATAACTCATTAATATACTTCAAAAGTCATATTTGAGTTGTACAACATTCTTCTCCAAAAGTTTCCATGACTACTTCTCTTCAATAATATATCTATATGCTAAAAGCTAACGATGGTAACACCGAGACATACAAAAAGCAAAGGAAATTTTGTTCTATGACCAAAACAAACAAGGAAAATGTCTCCTCGACTCCCAAGCAGCACGATTCTATGCAACAAGAAATGCACCCCTTCTTTATCCTGTTCAACAACAACAAAAGGACCAATTAAAACAGTAAAAGTATCAGATCAGTCCTCATGAATAGAAATACAAAAAGCAAAGGAAATTTTGTTCTATGACCAAAACAAACAAGGAAAATGTCTCCTCAACTCCCAAGCAGCACAATTCTATGCAAAAAGAAATGCACTCGTTCTTTATCCTGTTCAACCAAAAAAAAAAAAAGGACCAATTAAAACAATAAAAGTATCATATCAGTCCTCATGAATAGAAATCGAGTCATCAACCATACACAAAATCCCTTAATTTGAAATGCAAGAACCAGAAATGAGAAAATATGAGCATCAGATCAATCCTCATGTGATTTGAAGAACTATGACTCATTCGCTAGGTAGTGAACAGGAGCTTTTCCTCTTGAAGAACATATCACGCAATAAAAGTTATTTGGTTAAAGCTATGAGAGGAATACCAAAACAATTTCGAAGGTTTTATAGGTAGCTTTCGGGGTTTAGTTGAGACACTTAGACCCCCATATGGTTATCCTCTAGTATGAATACTAAATATACCCTTAATTTTGTCTCCTCCCAACTGTCTTCTTAATATCAAATCTATCCAGTTGACATCAATCTCTTCCTCGGGACCCAGTTCTATCCATCACCATCACCACCCAAAGATCTCAATTTCTTTCTGAACCATATTTCGCTCAATCCAATCATCATGACCCCCCAGCCCCCTAATCATTTGATTTCTCCACCCGGACTACTGTATAGCGCACCACCAACATAAAAGAACCTTCCTCAACCTGACCCTTATACTCACACAAATATGACACACACCTAGGTTTACACAGAATGGTTGTACTTGATTGTTATTTAGTTCAGACTAATATCGCTGTGGTGGGCACTTGTCCACAAGGCTTGTACTTGATTATGTATTGACAAGATATAAAGACTACTTTACATATATCATTACAGGGACAGGTCAAGGGAACATTTTCTGCAATACTTTTCCTTTATTACCTTGGCTGGATGCAGAAGCTATTGATCATAAGCAGCAGGACAAAAAAAAAATTGCACCCATAAACATACTGCATCTGCATGCAATCTGCTATTCATTCTCCAATACATGTATGATAAATGTGAATATCAACACACAGGTTTTTTACCTTAGAAAGCTGCCGACGCATCAATGTAGACAAAGCCGTATCAAGAAGAATTCAACTTTCCAAGGCTTGCTTTAGCCAAATCTAGTTATTCTGACCAATACCCACAATGAAGAAGGAAAATTGCATCAGTAGAGCTGTTTCCAAGCCAGAGAAAGTCACCTTAGAAGTTGATAGAAAAATTTCTACTCTGTTCAGATGCCGATGCTTTCTGGATTGTCGTATGGAAAAATAAGCTCCCATTCTTCTGATACACCGTCTGTAGTTAAGGAAAAACAAAATTCACATTTCAGTAAAGTAAGAAAGCATTCCATCCACAAGAAAGGATGAGAATGACAACTGGGTTTTGAATTTATGTAGTAAAGAATGAAAAGTGAGAAACCTCAAGAAAACTAAAAGCCAGAGCAGATTAAAAATAAAATCAAAAGAGCAAGCCTACTCATTTTTTAAAATCTTTGACTAACAATTCAGCAGAAAATGAAATTGTCACATGCAGACCCCGAGACTTAACTGACAAGCTTGATTACATATGACAACATCAAAATTTTAACAAATAACACATTTAGGAATCCACAGAGATTTAAAAGAAACTGCAATCACCACAACCCATGAAATAGACATTCCACTAAAAAATAATAAATTAGATGCATAGTCCATAAAGCAAACCCACAAAGAAACCGTTCTTTGAAATATTTTTGCATGTAATTCATAAAACTTCCCTTAAATCTCCGTCGTCTAATTATTATTACAAAGTAGTTTATTACTTTTCTCATTTCTCCAAACTCTTTCCTACTCTGAAACTGGGCTAGGAGTATGGCTACCAAGTACAGCCAATAAAACCCAGATTCCGCTTGGGTCTTTCACCCTAGGGACTAGGGACTAAGGAAATAAATCCCTTCTTAATTTATTGCTGGTTCCTAACCAACACATTCAAGTATTCTTCCTTTTCCATTCTTATATTCTTTTCAATAAAAGTTCAAAACCTGCAGAATAACAAAACTGATGCAAAGATAAAACAGTTCATACATAGGGGGCACCTGTAGTGATGATATTATCAGAAGTCATAGCTCTCAAAGCCTAGCAGCTAGCGCCTTAGCAATGATATTAGAAAGGTTGGTTATCAGACTTATGGGTCTCTAATTCCAAATTTTCAAAGAACTGATCTGCCTTCTGCATTAACTATTCTATTTCTGAAAATAAATAAATAAATTTCCAAAAGACCTTGTCACAGCATCGCTGAAATAATAGCACTGTAAAACCGCCAGGTCCTGGAGACTTATCCTTGCAGCAGCAATTTGAAACTCAAAATTGAGCTTATATTCACCTCAATTTTGCCTAAACTTGTGCCCCACTCCAATCCTTCAAGACCCCAGCAAGTTCTCTCAGAGCTTGAATACAATCTTGCATAATTAAAGCGATCCAACTTACTCAATTAAGTTTCTCAAATCTCAAAGCAATCCAAGTCTCAACTACCCCTTTTAAAAGAGAAAAAATTAGAAGTCCTCAACTACTCTAACTTACTCAATTATCTTTTCCTTCTCCAATTAGTCACTGTATGAAATTTAGAGTTGTTGACCCTACATCACTTCAACTACCGCAGTTTTTCTCTTTGCCTCCATTACTCCCCTCTATAAAGACCAATTAACCAAATCTATTCCTCGAGGAAGCCTGTCCGTCCTCTTCTTCATTCAGGCCCTCCCTCTCTTCCAATACATCCATATAGTCAGCTGTACATCCAGCTCTTCTTTCTTTCCCCTAGTCTCCCAACCTTTACTCCATTCTGTTAGTTTTCTTTTTAAAATTTAGGCTTAACCCTCCCATCTTGAAACTCCCATCATCCCACCACTTATCTTTCACAAGGGAAGCATGCTCCAACCATATATCTTGGCTCTATAGGCCTCAGACCCCATATTACTTTTGGCATGCCCAACGAATTGGATAATGATCAAATGTTACCTTGGAAGAGCAAGCTGCCTCAAGTTTACGAATTTGTCTCCCCTCGACCATAAAATCTATTGAATCTGCAGCAAACTGCTTCTTACCTCATATTAGAGGAAGTGAACTTCGCATTGTGAAGAACTCCATCACAAATATTGGCGCCCAAAATGAAGTTACTAAATTTTTTCAAATTTCACTTTTGCATTTCACCCATTGATCTTTCGGAAGTAAATCTGACCACATGAAAATATCCTCCTACACACCAACATGGCTCACGGTTTGCTAACTCCTCCCAAAAGCTACACTCTAGCTTTATAAGGCCAATAAACACTGGATAACCACCAGTTTTGCACCTATCTGTTCTAGTTTAACTGAAATAGAAAGCACCCACTATGGATTCCACAACAGAGATCTACTTAGTAATATACTAATATGTAACATCACAATACCACATCGTCTACCACATTCTGATAGAGAAATCCAACACTGGAATTTGGAACCTTCACCACTTGCTCTTTCCTAATGCTCACCAGACCACTTTTATTCCAGGCATTCCAGCTAATAATCTTCATTCATACCTTTTTCTGTCCCCTTTCCACTTCCTGCACCCTTCTTCTCATCTTTTACTTCAAACAAGTTATCTCTTTTATTCCATCTTCCACTTGCGCCGATCATACCAGCACCACTTCTACATAGCTGATCCTTCACTACTTGCCTTTTTCTACGGCCCGCCACCCCACTTATATTCCATGGATTCCAGCTAATGATCGTCATTCATACCGTTTGCTGTTCCCCTTCTTACTTCCTGCCCCCTTCTTCTCATGTTTTACTTCACCTGAAATGTCTTTTACTCCATCTTCCACTTACCTCCTTTTCTACTTCTTCCCTTAGCAACAACACCCCACTATCCTCCAATTGAAATGCTGAGAAGCCATTCTGGCCAGCAATCAACCATTCCTCCTCACTTTGCTGATTGACAATCCTAGCAAATATCATTCGACACCAGCATAAACTTCAGTATTTCTTCTTTTGTAACATGACGGCTGCTCTCCAGAGATTGCCACCTTAAGCATCTGTTTTTCAACTGGCAAAGTGGTTTCCTTCGCTAATTCTTCCCTCTCATGTGCTCAAATAAGAAAGTCCTTACATCAAAATCAATCTCATCCATGATTTAGTCATTACCTCCATCAGATGAGACATCTCAGCCATATTTGAGTTGCTTCGTCCTCCGAACAACCTTCAATTCACTTTCAATTGGAAAATCGCTCCAATGAAAACCATTCCCATCATCCTCAGCCCTCACTTCTCATCCAAATCAATTGTTCTCCAATTCATGTGTTTATCCTATGTGATGGAGGATCTACATGACAGAAGCCAATAAAAGTTTAAAAGAGACGTGGCAAAGAAGGTTCTTTGCTTCTCTCCAGGTTTGTGTGATGCAACCTAATCCTAGGTGTGATTCTTAGAACCTACTGGTCTAACTCCAGTAGTTAATTTTCTGTTTCTTGAGTTCACAGCAGATTATTCCGACAACATCCTTACTTCTGCAGGTTCGTCTATTGGTCCTGCATCACTATGATTTCAGAATCAATCAACTGTTCAGGTACTTTGGACTTGTGTAAAATGAGACTGTCAGAACGAGGTGTGATGCTTCATTGTAGCCATTTGCATGAGCTTCAGAGCAGCAACCCCTTACCAAACTCATTTGTCAATATTCTGGTCTGAATCATCTTCCCATACTCAACATCACTGTTCTCTGCCCTTAACATCAAGACATTTATAATGTTTCTGACGCACTTGTTCGGACTTTAGTGGTACCCAAGACTATCACAAATTCTTTCTCACCTTCTTCCCAATTCTTTTATTTTTGATTTTGTTATTGAATCATCAAGAATAAGACAAAATCAAAAGATTTTTTCTCTCCACCTTCTAACTCCTAATTTTCTCTCAATTTTAGTCAAAATTTTCCAACAAGATTTATGTGAGGCCTTGGGAAGTTGAATAGGAGGAGACAGGAGAAATAGAAGGTGGTGACAATGAGTCGGTGCTAAAGGAGGGGGAAAAAAGAGTAATGTTCGATTTCTGAGAACTCAAAACGAACTGGTGGCAGCAGAAACTAGTGATGAGTGATGGGAATAGTATTTACATGAATAAGTCATCCAACCTAAAGTATAATCAACACAAGCATTGAGGATGCTTATTCTTTAGTTAGATGTCTTTGGAAACCAATTATCACCAAACTAATCAGCAAATAGATTGCTATCGATGAAAGTTAATGTAAGTATGATTTGACTAAAGTGCAAATAATGCTCAATTCTGACTAAAGTTCGGTATGAAAGTAATTCATAGAAATTTGAAACCTGCATTATAAGATGTACAACTAACCAATATGCTAGAAAGAAAAAGAGAGAGACTCTTAGCAGTGATGAATTGCTTACTAATTAACAAAACTCTACAGCATATCAAAATGAACAACTAGTATATGCAAGCCCCTGCTTTAGTGACTCTGAATCAATTGCTCATACAGTTATACTAACCTCATCGGCAGCACAGAACCTAAATACGTCTTAACAACTATTCATCAGTGCATATAATAGAGTCCAAATGGTGAAGCAGATTCTGAAACTCTCAAATGCACAAATCAAATCCAAACCTGAAGGAATAGCTACAGTGTCTGCGTAACCAAACTCCCACCCCCAACTTCAAATTTTTTTTTTTTTTTCCAAAACCAAATAGCCAAAAATTTCTACTCAAACACGATTCATATACTATTCCAACGCATTCATAAGATTGGGTTGATGAAACAAATAACAAAAATCATAAATTTTGGATTTTATTTTGGGAGAAGAGAGAGAGAAAGAAAGATACCCGGGACGATGAAAGAGCATTGAGCTCTGCTATTGTAACCTCGTGGCTGCCAATCTGCTTCACGAGATCGAATTTGGGGTCTCCTGCTGCCATGTTTGCCTTCAACGACGACGGAGGAGAAGGAGCGCTTGCCATTTCTTTTCTGTTTTGGGTTTCTGAGAACTTCACCACCCAAAAAGTAATAGAGTATCATTACCAAAAAAAAAAAAGGTAATAGAGTACGAATGGAGTATTGTCCCAACTCCCAAACATTCTACCGCTTAAAAAAGAAAAAAAAGAAAATGTTTTTAAATAAATATAGAAAATTACACACAAGTGTTAGAGCAACTCCAACAGCTTTCTTATAATTTTTGTATTATAGAGAAGCAAAAATCAAACTTTTAGCCTATTTTTTTTCTCCATCTCCAACAGATTCCCTAGGTTAGGGTAATCTATAAAATCTCTATATTCTTCTTTAAAATTTTGGAGAGTTTGCTGTAAATATAGGGAATTTAGTTTTCTCTCTCCTCACATTCCCTAAAATAGAGATAGTTATAGGGAATCTGTTGGAGCAAAAGAGACTCATTAATCCCTAAAGTAGAGAGAAAAATCAAAATATAGGGAATCTGTTGGAGTTGCTCTTATTTTGAAACTTTAATTAGTCATAAAACCATACAACTTTTTTTGTCTTCATAAAGCCACTTGCATCCTCTAATTTTTCCATCTCTGACGAATTTACCCTTTTACCTAAGAAATCAAGCATTTAATATCAAATTAATCTCTCTTTCTACGACTCTCCCGAGGAAGTCATCTCTCTTCTTCTTCGTCCTCCAACTACAGCAAACCCTTCCTCCGACACCATCTCGCTAGGCTCCAGCAGGTGAAGACCGTCAGAAGCCCGCCACACAAGTTCGAGTAGGAGCCGTACTTGTAGCACTCAACAATGACCTCGTCCTGGTCAAATAGACGGTTCGATGAGGCGATGGTTCGTCGTCGTCGATTCTGAGGGTTCTACAGTGACCGAGGTGTCCTGGATCACCACCGACGACTTCATCGAGCTCGAGGAGACCACCACAACAATCGCTCACCTTCGTCGGCACTCTCAATCTTAAAGAAGAAAATGAGGTTCGCTTTCTTGGCTTCTTGCATAAGGTTTTAAATGAATTCAGAGATTCTAATTTGGATCTGGATCTGATGGAATTGTAATTGACTAGGTGGATTTGATTCGGCTCTCTTTAGATGGAAGTCATGGAACTGAACTAGTATGCCATTATATGATGAGAAAATCAAAGCATGTCGGAGCCGGAGCTTTTTTTCTTTAACTGCTTCACAAATCTAGCTAAAATCCAGAATTCTAGTGGTCAAAGGCCGCTGAGCACCGGAGGCCAGAGGGAGGAGCCTTAGCCCGACCTCTCCTATTATCCTCTAGTGGCGCCGGCGACAACACAAGCAGTTTATTGAGCTTATGGCGGAACCGAGTCTCCTTGCTCCTCTTAGGCGAGCAACTAGCTCAATTTTTTTTATTTTTCTTTTTAGGAATAATTGGGACTAACAGGTCCTTGATTTGATTTGTTTTGATTGCGAAAAGTTTCGTTGTTGTTGGTTTCGGACGATTTGGCTGAATTTGTGCCTAATTGCGATTGTGTTTGGTTGAAATCGGATGTTTTGATTCAAACATTTGACATTGTAAATATATACTTGTTTTGATGTTTTAGAGTAGCTTTTGTATCAGTTAGTAATTGCTATCTCAGATGTTGGGAGTAGCTTTGATAATTGGGAATAACTTTTTCAGTCTGTAAATAACTTTTTTAGTTCTGTGAGTAGCTTTTATTCTGCTTGGTAGTAGTTTTTAGTGTTGCTAAGAGTAGCTTTTGTTGTTTGTCAGAATAGTTTTTGGGGTTGGTTAGATTAACTTTTGGCATTGATAAGAGTAAGTTTTAGTTGATGGTGACAGTAGTTTTTTGGTGTTGGTGACAGTAGATTTTGTTGGTGAGAGTAGCTTTTGATGCTGATGAGAGTAGATTTTGTTGTGACAGTAGTTTTTGTTGCTAGTGAGAGTAGCTTTCGATGCTGGTGAGAGTAGCTTTTGGTGACTACAGCTTTTGTTGCTAGTGAGAGTTACTTTATGTTATTAGTGAAAGTAGTTTTTGTTGCCGGTGAGAGTAGCTTTTAGTGGTGACAATAGATTTTGTAACTTTATCAAAAACCTTGTTGGAAATTTTGCCCGAGACCTTGCCTGAGTCAGTAGCTTTTGTTACTGGTGAGAGTAGCTTTTAGTGCTTGTGACAGTAGCTTTTATGACCTCACCAGAGGTCGCTGAAAATCTCACCATATTAGTTTTTGTTGCTAGTGATAGTAGCTTTTAGTGTTTGTGACAGTAGTTTTTGTGACCTTAGTCACCTTACCGGAGATCGCCGGAAATCTCACCATAGTATTTTTTGTTACTAGTGACAACAGCTTTTGTGGTCGCCGGAGACCTCGCCGAAGTTGATCGGAGACCCGCTGGAGTTGGCAGGAGGTCGACCGGAAACCTACCGAAATTGGCCGGGGGTCAGCCAGAGACCCGCCAAAGTTGGACGAAGGTCGATCGGAGACCCGCCGGAGACCTCACCAAAAAGGGGAGAGAGAATGGTTGTTGACTTTTTACTCTAGTGATATTTATGTAAATATATTGGTTTTTATATCCAAAATTCAACACCTTTATTAATTTAGTGGCCTTATGCAGGAAAAAAATAGTGGGTGGCCTTATGGCTAAAAAAACATTCAAAAATGTACTTATATGTAATGAATATTACATAGGATAAATGATAAAAATTTCCAAGCACCTAATGTTAAATTAATCACCCAAACTTCTCATATAACTTTCATTGGCTAGTCTAGCAGCTCTCCAGCGTGTCAAGCAGAGCTTGTCTAGCGGTAGCCCGCATTGGCGTCGACCTCTGGCCAAGCTAATTGTGTCACGGCTGCCTGACCGGTGGTAGTGTTTCTAGGCCCTGTTTGTGGTTCGATGGGATTGCTAGTCGAGGGGGGGTTCAGTAGCGGTTGGTCAATGGAATTCATTCTCACTGGCGGCATGGGCAATGGAGGCACAGGTTCATGGAGTGATGACGGCAATTCTCGAGGTAATGGTGGCATTCTAAGGAGTGGCTTGGTACATTGTGCAATTTGTTTCTAGTCGGGATTAGGTCGTAAGGGTACACAAGTGCGTTGGCTTGGGTGGTGGCGTCGGCGGGAGCAAGCTAGCAGCTCTGGAATGGTGGCGACGATGGTCGTGGAGCGGTGTTGAGATCGTGTTGCTGATGGTAGGATGAGTTGGGTCGGGTCAGCCTTGTTGGGCTTGGCCTTGGGCTGGTAATCATCTTCGAGCCGTGTTGGGTTGTTTCTTTTATGTCTATATATTACTTTTTGTATTTCCAATAAATCTCCATTAGGTTTCTGATGGATTTTGTCCTGATTTAGTGTCTTAGTCTAGTTAGGTGACAAGTACAATCAGTTCGATCGATATGTCTCGAGTCTATGCTAATAGGAGCTTCTCTAGAAGTGCTTGTAGAATTATTTGGCTTTAGCATACCACAATGGCATGCTCGGTGTCTAGGGTCAGACATAATAGATTGTCTGCGAGGCAAGTTATTTTTGTTAGCATAGACTACTCTAGGCGCTACCATTGTCTAAATAAAGTTGTCTTTCTTGTACTATTTGTTACCCATGATTCAGGGTCATATATATCATATGAACTCTTTAACTCGAAAAAAAATCACCAAAACTTCTCCATGTTAAAATAGTCCTCAATATTTTAAAAATAATGTTAAATCAGGTCGTTTTAATATATTTGTCAAAATTTTCATTCTAATTTTATCCTTTTTCATATCAATCCCTCTCTTCTTCTCCATGGCTTCTTCTCCCGCAACCAAAAGCACCTCTACTCTTCTTCACCTCCGCCATAGCCTAACCATGTCCATCATCATCACTCCTAATTCCATTCCTTACCTCCAATCAGGAAAACAATTCATGCCCAAGTCTTTCTCTTCGAGTTCGATCATAGAATCCATGCCCAAGCACCCAAGAGATTGGGGGAAGCTCCAAGGGAAAGTGTAGAGCATCGTAACCAAGGGATTGGGGGAAGCTCTATCCTAACTAGATTACCGCAAAAGAAACCTAGAAAACACATGCAAGTGTACCATTATCTAAGTGTTCAATAGCCTAGACCATTTGGTGGCCAAGACTACTAAGGGTGATACTAACAAGGTAAAGTAGTGAATTGGCTTTTCAATTGATTTTAACTAAAGTTCAAATAAAGTTGATAAACTAAGAAAGTGGAAAAGATTTGATCAAATGAGATGAAAGGGATTGTAAGGCATCACACCTAACCTATTTTATGCCAAACCTAAGTAACCAAATCTTATCAAAAATAACTCTCCTACAAACCTTTTAGTTTCTACCAATTCCTTGATTATCAGAAACCTAACCCACACTCACATGATAAGCCCAATTGTAAGGTACCCAAAGCAACCTTTTTTTTTATTATCATAAGATTACCATTTCTACATTTGCAACATGCTTTAGTTTACTAAGTTTGTCAAGCCTAGCATACTTCCATGAAATTATCATCACTTACTAACCTTAGTGATAAATTGTAGATGCATAAATGATGAATAATTAAACTAATTAATAAAGTAGAAATTCATGGCATGCTTCACATTAAATTTAACTACATAGTTTGTACACAAATTCAGCTAGAGTTTAACTACTTACACTACTAGAAATATGCCCAAATGGCACACATATTTGGGGACAAATCCAGTATTTGTCTCTATAGTTGATCAATAGGCACACAAGTCCATATTTGTCCCTTACAGAAAATAAAGGCACAGATATGTGTCCCTATTGATAATATGGGACCCCTTTTTGCAACCTCTTTACAATAAACAAATCCCTTTGTACTCCCTACGTATTGTTCTTTTCTTTTTCATTTTTTGGTAACTATCTATGAAGTGAAGAAAGAGGATTTAGTTCCTTATTTTCAGCTTGCCACACAACTCTTAAAGGGTTTTGATGCTGTCACACTGACGCATGTGCCAAGAAAAGAAAATCAAACGGCAGACGCTTTGGCCAACTTAGTAGCAGCTTTGGCATTATCAGAGGATGAAATCATACACCTTCCAATCTGCCAACTGTGGGTCGTACCGGCAATCTCTGAGCTTTGGCATGAAGATTCCAATGTTGTCTCTGTTTACGTGATCGATGTTGATGACTGGAGGTACCCATTGATTGATTACCTCAAGCGAAATAAGCTTTCTGATGACCCAAAGCAACGCTCGGACATAAGACGAAGAGTATCACGCTTCTTCGACTACAAGGAGACTCTTTATCGACGATCATTCGATGGATTGCTTCTTAGATGTCTGGGGAAAGAGGAAGTTGCTAAGGCTATGGAGGAAGCTCATTCAAGAGTATGCAGAGCTCACCAGTCAGGTCCTAAGCTCCACTTTCAAGTGAAGATGATGGGTTACTATTGACCCACCATGGTGAAAGATTGCATGGAGTATGCACAAATGTGTCAAGCCTGTCAGTTTCACGCAAACTTCATCCATCAACCACCAGAGCCATTGCATCCAACGATTGCTTCCTACCCCTTCGATGTGTGGGGACTCGATGCTGTGGGGCCCATAACTCCAAAATTCTCCACCGATCACTCATACATTCTAGCAGCTACGGATTCCTTTTCAAAGTGGGCAGAGGTGGTGCCGCTTAAGGAAATAAAGAAAGAAAATGTTGTTGACTTCATCAAAGGGAATATCATCCAACGATATGGTGTTTAGCGTTGCATCATCACAGACAATGCCAAGTACTTTTCCAATAGTGTCAAGGAGAAACTTTGTGAGAAATATCACTTCAAGCTACACTTTTCTTCTATGTACAACGCCCCAGCTAATGGTTTGGCTAAAGCATTCAACAAGACATTGTGTAATATTTTGACGAAAGCTGTCAGCAAAACAAAAAGGGATTGGCATGAAAGAATGGGCGAGGCGCTCTGGGCCTACAGGACGACATATAGAACTCCCACGAAAGCTACACCTTACTCCCTTGTATATGGTGTTGAAGCGGTCTTACCCTTAGAGAAACAAATTCGATATCTGAGGATTGCTTTGCAAGAAGGACTGACTGATGAAGAGAATGGCAAGTTACGCATTCAAGAGTTGGAAGCCTTAGATGAAAAGAGACTTGATGCATAGCAGCACTTGGAATGCTATCAAGCTCGAATGTCACGAGCTTTCAATAAAGGGGTTCAACCCTGATCCTTTCAAGTTGGCGACCTAGTTCTTGCTGTGCGCAAACCTATCATCATGACACACAAGATTGGTCCTAAGTTCAAGTCAAAGTGGGATGGACCTTATGTCGTCAGCGAAGTCTACACCAATGGAGCCTACAAAATTGTGGCTGAAGATGGCCTGAGAATTGGCCCCATATATGGAAAGTTCTTGAAAAGGTACTATGCTTGAAGAAAGTAAGAAGACGCTCCTAGCCAGCACGAGCCTAAACTGCACATGGCACACAAAAAAAAAAAACAAAACAAAACAAAACAAAATTTCACTTCATCCATAAACACTTGAACTACGTGATGACTTGATTCCTTCATTAGAAGGATACGTAGGTAGCTTGGGAATAACAATCTCAAGTTCAGTCAAATCAAATAAAAATAAAAGGTTTGTTTACCATTCATAAAGTAAATAAATAGAATGGTACTTTATTTCCATAATAAGTTATGACTGTCAAAGTTTGACTTATTACAAGTAATAAAGGAAAGTGAAAAATCATCATAGACTACAAAGTGGAGAACAACTCTTCACACCCAAGTCAAACCCTTGAAGCTATTGCGGTGGCTCTCAAAAATATCTCGCAATGATTTTGTCATCTCAAGCTCTGCAGTGTTCACCTCGGGGGTCTCTTGGATTTGAGTCTTCTCTTTTTCTAGGTCGACAAGCTTCTTCTCTTGTAGTAAAAGTCTCTCGTCTAGTAAAGTCACTGTTTGCTCCAATTTTCGTTGCTCCTCCTTTAATTTCTCCAAAGACTTGAATGCAGATTGGCGATGATCAGAGTCAGCTTGACGAATTGAAGTGACCTTCGCAATTTCTGACTCTATGTCAGCCAGACGTTGATTACGTGTGCCTGGAGTAGCCTTGCATGAACAAGAAAGCCGTGCCAAGTTGTATTGGTCAGCACTAGTCAACAATCCCTCAACTTTTCCCCTTACAGATGAAGGATCAATCCCATAATGACTAAGCTCAGCTATCAGCTTGTCAAGTTCCCCCTTGCTGGAAAGAATGGTCTTTGAGGAGTGCTTCATTATCATATCTTCAATTTGTTCACAAACTGCGGTAGCAGCTTGTTGACGAATATCACGAAGTCTTTGACTAGCATCTATAATAGCAGCTCCACCAAGAGAGGCCTCTGAAAAGGCTATGGTGTTCAAAGACTTGGGAGGATGCACCTTGGTGAGTGGACCTGTGCATGTATCATCAGTTAAAAAAAAAGGGCTTAAAATGCAATGAAAATACACAAGAGTTAAGAATTGTACCTGTAGGGTCAATTTTCTGTGAGTCATTCTTTGCATTGGATGTTCCTTTCATGGGTAAAGAGTAAGCCTCAAGTTCCCTCGAGAAGCAACACACTAGTAGCAGCAAGCCTATCACCAAAGCCCTGAAAAGAAAGGGGAAAAAAAAAAAAATATATATATATATATATATATATATATTAAACAACTTTCAAAACGCATGCATGATGTGGAAAAAAAAAAGGTGGCTGCGGCATCATGAGAAAGAAGAGTGTGGGGCATGTGACAGAATGAATGATTAAGAAAAAGAGAATCATGCTTCGAACTCGAAAAAAAAAAAAAAAATGTGCCGGGGTCAGACTATGGATTCAACATTGTAACTACATAACCGAGAGTGTATTTCATGCACCGTCAGTGCATGGATACTTGCAATATGAATGGATGTAATTTTTTTGATATTAAAATATATAAAGGAGTGGATTAAATGAGTGACTGTTATTTTTTTAAAGATAATAACCGACAGTGTCTGTCGGTGCATACAATCCTCTCCACTACATAACCTAGTAGATATGTGGTTCCGAAATGGATCTACAACAAAAAGAGTTACCAACAGCAGTCGGCTCCTCTGCTAGAGGTTTTGTGATGGTCCTCATACTGTTATCATGTGCAAAATCCATGAAATACCTAATATAAAAATAATTTCTTTGTTGCCTTCATAGCAACTTGGCCTGGCAACGTGCGGGTATAGTGTGGGTACGGTGCGGGTTCTTAACGGGTTGGGTTCTTAACGGGCCAACCCGATAAGAACCCTAGCTTAACGGGTTTCGCGGGCCAAACCCGACGGGTTTGCGGGTTTTCCGTTGGAACTTGTTAAAACCCGTTAAGACCCATAAACAAATTTAAAAAAAAAAAAAACAAAAAAAAAACTTTTTATCAAAGCAACTAAAACCAATTAAGACTTATGTATATAACCCCTCATTTGCCATTTTCTCTATATGAACTTTTTTGGTTTTCTATTTTGAAATTTTTTATTTTCTATCTTTTTAGATTTGTTTTTCCTTTCCTTTTTTGACAAAAAATGATTCACAAATCACAATTATACGACGATCCAACAGTCGGACCCTCACAGATCACCTAGAGGATCATCTTTACCGATTTATACGATGATCTAACGGTCGGATCACCTAGAGGATCATCTTTACCAATTTATGCGATGATCCAACGGTCAGATCCTCACAGATCGCCCTTAGTTTCATCCTCTCAAAATTATACCACGATCCAACAGTCAGATCCTCACAGATCACCTAGATGATCATCTTTACAGATTTATACGATGATCCAACGGTCAGATCCTCACGGATTGCCCTTAGGTTCATCCTCTCAAAATTATACGACGATCCAACGGTCAAATCCTCACGGATCGCCCTTAGGTTCATCCTCTCAAAATTATACGATAATCTAACGGTCAGATCCTCACGGATCGCCCTTAGATTCATCCTCTCAAAATAATACCACGATCCAACGGTCAAATCCTAAGGGATCGCCCTTAGGTTCATCCTCTAAAAATTATACGACAATCCAACGGTTGGATCGTCCCGGATCACCCTTAGAATCATCCTCACAAAATTATATGACGATCCAACGGTCAGATCCTCACGGATCGCTTTTTGAATCATCTTTGCACAATTATACGAAGATCCAACGGTTGGATCGTCCCAGATCGCCTTTAGAATCATCCTCACAAAATTATACGACGATCCAACAGTCGAATTCTCACAGATCTCCTTTTGAATCGTTTTTTCACAATTATACGAAGATCCAACTGTCGGATCCTCATGTAGAATAAGAAAAATTATAAAAATGCCCTGGTTGAAAAAAAAATGTGGAACCCGTATGGGTAATGGGAAATGGGTTTTTGGAAAGGATTTTAAGTTAATGGGTTCCAACGGGTTTAGCCCGCAAAACCCATTAATTTGCTGGTTTTTTGCGTGCGGACTTTTTTTAGCCTGAATTAATAAACGGGCGGGTTTGTGCAGATTTTTAGCGTGCGGGTATAGTGCGAGTTTGCTGGTTTGCGGATTAGGGTTTAAATGTCAGGCCTAATAGCAACTACGTTCATCTATTCTGATAGATCAATAATGAGTTGCAAAGTGGGGCCTCAGATTCTTGGGTGCTTGGAGTTTGTTTTCCTCAATGTGATTATAAAAGTAGTATTGTTTTATTATAAAAAAAAAAAGGGCATTATCGTCAAGGCACATGCAAATATGCAATCATGGATGAGTCCCAAAGCTGTATCGGTAAAAAATAAAATAAAAAAAAAAAAAAAAAGTCACGTCATGAGACAAGAATGATTAGAAGGACATGGATGAATCATGCTTTTGTTGTGATAAAAAAATCATGCTATGGGTCTGCAAGTGCATTCATCAGATCTAATATGGGAAAGCAAAATGATTTCTCAAAGGGAAGCAAGCCGAAGAAAAAGAACCATGCTATGGGTCCATATCATGTCAGAAGGTCAAGACATATTCAATGAAGATCAGGGCAGAGTATGAAAGAAAAAGAAGATAGAGAGAGAGAGAGAGACATACCTCAGTCTCCCTTATTGCACCAACGACACGTGAAATTCTCAAATTAAAGAAATCAAGCTCCTGTCAGAAGATAGTGAAAGAGAGAATAAGTGACCACCTTGACTGATAATAAAGAATTGAGTACACAACAAATCACATTGCAACGCCAAGCACACGGCACGACTGGGCTGCAAATTTGAGAGCTATAGTCAATCAAGTCTTGCCAGCCCCAATACTGAATGTTGAAGGATGGGTTGGAGGAGGGCCTCTATTTATATTGAAAGGCAAGAGTTATTCACGTAAGGAATTTCCTAGTTGAGACTAGGAAAATATGGCAGGAATTCTAAATTTTCTGTTATATATGACACCAATATATTGATTGCTGAAATTTTGTGAACAAATATTTTATTTGGAAAAATCAAGGATTTATTTCATAAATATTTAACAAAAATACTCTGATATTATGAGCTTTGTCACCTGCTTATTTGGAGTCCTTGTCATATTTGCAAAATTAAATCCTGATTGCAAGAGAATCTCTAAATTAAATCAAGATTTCGGGAGACTCTCTACAATTTTAAATCAAGATTCCAAGGGAATCTCTACAACTTTGGAGTTCTAAAAAAAAAAAAAAATTTGTTCAAGATATCCAAGACATTGCTACAAGATTCAACTCAATCTCCTTTCGACATATCTTCTGGGAAGCAAATTTTGTAGCTGATGCCTTAGCTAATCTAGGCCACAACTGTACTAGTGGAAATGTGTGGACAAATAGAGTCCCTTTGGAGGCTTCAAGAGCCTTAATGTTTGACGTTGTAAACTCGGGATGCCAAAGAGGCTTTCATCTTTAATTTATAGTCTTTTCGTATATAAAAAAAAAAGTTATAAAAAAAAAATGAAGTCAAATTCAAACTTCAAGTCACACCTCTAACATATGACAACATGTTTACGGCACACCTTGAAGTGGGGGCATTTGTAGACACCAAAAATTTAATGAAAATAAAATTTATTAAATAATTCGGTCAACACTTGAAATTATGACCGAACAAATTTAGTCGGTATGTGGGTCCCACAAAATGTGCAAGTGGCTTATGAGTAAGCAAAACCAAGTGGACTCAAGGAATGACACGTGGCGGCATACAAAAAGCCTGACGGCAATAAATAAATTTGTTCCGACTTAATCAGCTAATATTAAAGTGGATAAATCAAATTAAATCAATTGATTCTGAGTCAAATCAAGTATTAAATTTCGTCTGCTGATTAGATGTCAATTTATTTAAATTGATAATCAAGATGAAAATCAGTCATCAAATTAATTAGCTAATTCCTTAATAGTCGTGATTAAATCAGTTAATTAAAGATGATTGATTCGATTATGCTATTAATGAAATACAATTAAAATCAACCATCAAATTGATTGGCTAATTCCTTAATGATCGTAATTAAATCAGTTAATTAAGGCAGATTGATTTGATTATACTATTAATGAAATACAATTAAAATCAGCCATCAAATTGATTGGCTAATTCCTTAATGGTCGTGATTAAATCAGTTAATTAAGGCTGATTGATTTGATTATGTTATTAATGAAATACAATTAAAATCAGCCATCAAATTGATTGGCTAATTCCTTAATGGTCGTGATTAAATCAATTAATTAAGGCTGATTGATTTGATTATGTTATTAAGAAAAATACAATTAATTACGTGTCATCAAGGCAATCCAAATTGAGAGAGACACCGACACTATAAATACCCCATCTCAAATCAAGAGAAGAACTTCAGCCAAAAAAGAGAAGAAAATACTCTCAAAATTTCAGAAGCCTCCCAAGCTCATGTGAAGAACCCTCAAGCTGCCAAATAGTCGGTTCCTCACCAACCTCAAGTCAAAACATTCGTCACGTGTCGACTTTCGTGATCATCGTACCACTCAAGATCAAGCGTTAAGCCCTTGAGTGAAATTTATCGTCGGAGATAGAATCAGAGGATTACCAAAGATTGTAACCCGCACTTAAATTAATAAAATTATTATTTTGTACACATGTCTGCATTTTGTTTGTTTTTAGATTTTCGTGTTTTCAGGGTGTTACAGCCAACTCTATGAGACTGCTTTGTAAGTTGAAGTCGATGGTGAAAGACCGGGCCTATCTCACTATGCCAATAATGTCTTCAGATGACATATATCAAAGTTGAAGTCGATGATTAAAGACCGGGCCTATAATTTGTTGATCTTTGAGAGAATGGATAATGCAGCTGCAGCTAATGGGAGTGAGATTCTACTTTGCGATCAACGTTTAGCTCGATTTTACCAATTGGAAAAATTGAACTCTGGATGAACAAAAAGTAGAAAGATGCTAGAAGCATCTGGTTTAGTGGTTTTACTTATTAACTGTCAGAAATGTATACACATTTTTATGTGTTTTTAAATTTAGCCAAGATGAATGCCATACTGATCATGAGTAGCGATGACGAAAACTCACTCCTACAACAGTGTTAGTTGCAAGTACTGTGCACATGAACAGGAGAATAATGGAATGAGCTAGGTGTGCTGATGAAGTTCTGGTCTGTGTAATTTATTTTTTATGTTATTCAGATTTTAGTTTCTTATTCCTTTCAAACATAATTCAGTTTTAGTTTACTCTAGTTTTGTTTGTATTAAATTGTGTCATATAATATTTTAATATGACCAATTTTCATTGAAAGGTTTTTAATTTAGATTTAATTTGATTTAGGGTGCGGCTATTGACACCCTACCATTTTCTTTGTTCACCCTACTTGATCATTACACCATACATTTTAATTTCAATTATTAAATTTACTTATGTAACCCATTTCTATTTCCAATAATATCCTTATATGACATATCCAATTAAAAGAGATTTTTTTTAATGAAAATCTTGCAGTTAATTTATACCAATAAAAAAATTATAATATATTAAAGTTTCCTAACAAAATCATAATCTAATTTACTTCCTTTTTTTTAATTTTTCCTTTCTGCTTCAATGTTCATCTATGTCAAAAGATTAGTTAGTTAACAACTATGACTCTATGAGCGATGAAGAAGATATTAAGATTTTTCTTTCGTGTTTTAAATTTTTACTTTCGGTATTCACAAAAGGTATTGCAAAGATTTTGTACGTAGTTAACACTAATGATTTTGTGAATTAAATAACGAATTCATGATGAAGAGGTAACAAAAACAAAACAAAAAAATAGTAATAAATGGAAATTTGGGTGGAGAAGATGAAGATTAATGTTATCTAATGAGAAATTAAGTAATCTTTCTATTTAATTCATTGGTTATTTTTTTATTTTTCCTTACAAATTTGGATTTTAGAAAATTAATGTACTTAGTTTTGCACTTGGGTAATATAGTCTTTCAATAATTTAAATGTTTGTAGGGTGAACTAAGAAAATGGTAGGGTGGCAATAGACGCACCCTTTGATTTAAGTCCAAAATTCACACCCCATATTGGATGTAGTCCGGATGAATTTTTTTATTAATCGCGGTCCTATGACTCAGGCACTCAGCTGCCACGTTAGATTTGTTTCCTTTTCTATCTTACTGACTCAACACCTAAATTTTCCATTCCTAACATACCCTTATTTAATATATTCTACACAATAAACAATAAAAATCAATATATTAATTGTAATCCTAAATTATTGCAATCTTGTTGATATAAAATTAGCAATTTTAATATATTGACTTAATTAACATTATGAGATCCTTGATTGAATTCAAAAGAGGAATCATTATATATTAAGACATTATTTTTCCTTGCTATTGCCTATTACATATTGTCTCTTTCTCCTTCTCCCTTGCGCTTCCATCTTATGAACTTATTTACTAAACATGCCATGCTTATCTCTCGGACGCGTGTTAAGTTTTGCTTAGCTACTGACCCTAAAGGGAGTGCGGCACCATAAATGTGCTTGGTTTGGTGAGGTGCAAATCAATGCCCACTTCATAAAAAATGTGGATTATATTTGAGCCACGTCAGCAGTTAATAGTGAAAACTGACAAAGTAGATTAGATTGATTAAATTGGTAAAACATAAGGGTGTTGTTGATGAAATTAAAACATAAGAGACTGAATGTAAAGTTAGTTTAATCCTTATTTTAACTTGGGATTCAATCCATTTATTAGCAACATTAAAGATAAGTTATTAAGTTAAATAGGAACATAATGAGAACTTAAAAGAGGCATCAAACACGTATTTCTCCATTTTCAAATATTCTGCAGGTAAAAAGAAAATACATCACACAATTTCATTCCATTGGGAGGTTCTAGTACTAAAAATTATTAATTAGCCACTGCGATAAAGAGATTTGAGATATGAACCTATAGTTGTAGCCAAAGATAAAACGTACATTCCAAATAACAATTGATCTTACACAATATTGATTAAGATCAATTTGAGCTTCAACAACAGTATGACATATAGGTAAGAACCGTCAAAAATGATCTTTCTTCCGAGTACTCTTTGACAGTTAGTAAGCAAATTTCCATTTGACTTGATCCAAATAAAAGTTCTAAGCATAGAAGCCACATTTAAACCCTAATCACCCTCCCTCCCTCACAACCTCCAGTATATTTTCTCTAATTATAACTTGATATTTGCACAAAATCGTCTTTTTCATGTTATAAACACTACACGTGGCAAGGTACTAGGCTAGTAGCACCCCCACATATACCAAGGAATATATTTTTGTGTGAGAGAGAGAGATAATAAAGCCCCTCCTAAGAAAGTTGAACAGCACCACCCAGAGCGAGCTTTACTTTTTCGATCAGTTAAAACAGTTCACCGGCGATCATGCCGCACCTCGTTCGCGAGAATCTCTTCATCGGCAACATCACCGACGCAGTCGACGTACTCCAGAACGGCAGCGCCACCGTCACTCATATTCTCTCCGTCCTCAGCTCCGCCTCGATTTCCTTCTTCTCCGAATACAAGAAGGGTCTCACCATCCCCACCAAGGAGATAACCAAGGTCTACGCCGGCGGCGGGGGCGCCTCCGCCTCCGAGGATGATGGCTCCGGGGGTAAGCTGCTGTACTTGTTGGAATATGCGGGGAAGGATTTGAAGCTGGTGAGAATGGGGGTTCCTGTTAGGGATATGGAGAGTGAGAATTTGCTGGATTATTTGGAGGTGTGTTTGGATTTTATTGATAAGAGTAGAAAAGAGGGCTCTGTTTTGGTGCATTGCTTTGCTGGTGTGTCTAGAAGGTACATACTGATATCTCAATTCTCTCTTTCTTTTTCGTATTGAAGTCTTTGTTTGATTTTCGTTGCAAAATGAGTTAAGTTCCCATTTTCGGAATACCGTGTTTCAGCTCAATTGGAACAACTTGTTATGTAGTTCCCATTTATCTTTCAATGCCATGTTGCTATTGGGATGGGAGCAAAGAAGTAAAGATTTTTCATTGGAGGAGTTCTAGACTAAAGCTAGACGATACTAGTGTATGACAACTGTAATAAATAGATGAAACTAGGACTTCAGTTTCAGAATGGATTGTGAATCAAAATAGGGGAAATTTGCACAGTGGTTCAGTTGAAAAGGAATCGTAGGGTAGAGTTAAGATTGATCCTTGTGAGCATAGCACCATAAATTGAAGGGAACTTTCTCAAATCCATCAGTGTAGAAAATGATGGTGTTGAGAACATTTTTTTGTTGCTTGATAATGGTCTGATAAACCAGGTTAACGGTTTGATGCATGGACCAAGAAAGTGAAACAATTTGACGTACAGAAGAGGCTCGTAAACTAAAGTAGAATCTTATATTATATTCTGCATAAATAATTGACTCGTTTTTCAAATTCTATTAGAAAGTGGCAGAACTATGAACGTTTTCTGGTTTGTATGTTTGCTTGTTTTTCTTTAATCACAGCATCATCATGTAAGTCATAAGATACAAATAGCTTTTTCAGTTTTCTGAATTGTCTAGCTTAAAAGGGTTTACACCCTTGTTTGCATGTGTTTGTTGCAGTGCAGCTATCATTACAGCATATCTTATGAGAACAGAACAGTTATCGCAAGAAGGTATGAGCAGATCATTGCTTGTTTAAAGTGTTGTCAGTCTATATATCTTTATCATCATCATAGCTGTTATATTTTGGAAATCCAACATAACTGTTTCTATGACTTGGGTAAATAGTAGTTTTTGGCATGCTTAGTATATAAACTTTAAACAGTTGAAGATAGAAAAGCTTTTAAGCCATTGGGATTACAAAATGAAGAGCAGAAACTGGACTATACATGCTCAGTTGCTCAAGTATTTGCCTTTCTTATTTCTTTGGAATAAATTTTATAAGGTCTAGAAAAACAAGAGCTTTTGAGTAGCTTGTATAATGTCCCAAGTAAAATAAAATGAATAATATATATGAGTAATTCAAGTCAACTGAAAGGATAGGAGATTGGGCAATCCTTTGTTGCTTCACCATTTAACTGTTTTTTTTTTTTGGTTCTTTCTCTTACTTATGCATGCCTGCAGATGCACTAGGATCCCTGCGACAGAGCTGTGAGTTTGTTTGCCCCAATGATGGTTTTCTAAATCAGGTGATGCAAGGCTCTTCTATAGCACATTATTTACCAGGATTATACTACTGCATGCTGATTTCACTGTATATAACCTATCATGAATTTTCCATTTATCTTCTCTTTTATTATTTTTCAGCTAAAAATGTACGAAGATATGGGCTTCAAGGTTGATCAAGCCAGCCCTATATATAAGTCTTTTCGCCTCAAAATATTGGGTACTCTACTTTTCTTCTGTTTCGCCTTTTTTCTGGTTGGTCTGCCTCAATCAAGGATATTGATTTATATGTTATGCATTTATGTCTACATAATTCTAGTTTTCCAACATTATGTGAGCGAAATGTTCCATGGACACATAGAGTAGGCTCTAATGCATATGCTATCAATTGATAAATGTATCATGGTCTTGAGTATTGTGATATTCTTATTTAAAAATCCTTATTACGTAGGTATTGAGGAGCACTGGCCTACCTAACAGGTTGTGTATCCTTGGAAGTAAGGCTAGCAGTAATCAGTGTTTCAATCCAAGTACTTTTTTTCCCCTCAAAATTCAACACAAGTAGTTTGACCAATTGAAACTATACAAGACCCATGAGGTGTTTTTTGAGCATCAGAGGTGTAATCTATCCAAATATATGTCTTGTCCCATCTAGGTTGGAGAAAATAAGTTAAAGAGAAGCAGGTGAGACTTTTCAGCTGATAAATACTGGAGGTGTGGGATACTTTCATTTCAAAACTAATTACCTTTCTTCCCACTGGGGATGTTGGTTCAGCTTGTTGGTTGATTATTGCTTAATAAATGTCATTTTGAGAAGTGGGATGGTTGGAATTGTTTAGCTTGAGCAAGGAATGAACAATCCAGGATCATGAGGAAGTCCCAAGAGAAGTTGAATTTCTCTCTGCCCCCTTCCCCCACCTCCTTCCATAAAGCGATATAATTATTATTTTTTGTTTTCCTGTATATTCAAGACATATCTACCATGCATATTTATTTGTTACGTTTGGGCTCTAGAATGAACTACAGGGTTCTCAGTCAATTTTAGATTCTGGTACCAGCTGGTATTGTATATACCAGTTTAAAGAAATCGAGGCAGCTATTGCTTATAATCTTTGTTCCATTTTATCTTAATACAATTTTTCGACACTCTGGTACGGCCGTTCTGCAGCGCAATTTTTGGGGGAGGGGGGAAACATGTTTGGAGGCTGCGTTCTATATTTCTGACGATGAAACTGTGTTTTGGGGGCTAGTTGGGGATACTTTAAGGTTCCAAAAGGAAGTGAAAACAGTCAAAGGATATGGTATAAAAGTACCATAAACAAGTTTCTATACCAGTTACTTTCTTAACCTATAGCTTAAAGTGACATAACCCATACAAGTACCTGATAAATTTGAATCAGCCTTTGCAATAAAAAGAATCTGAGTCTTTAGGCAAACTAACTTGAGAAATATCTACATATCCTAACTGTGATCTACTGTAACTTGAATTTTATCGTTATTATATTTGGCTGCTCCTCTACCTTGGTAATTGAATAGTGGGGTGTGGTGGTGAAAGGCCAAAAGAAATACCTCCCATAACAGCAGTAACAATTTTGGAAAGAATGGTAATTACATGCGACTGTTCCTTTATGTTTACCATGTCAAATTTTGTTTTGCTCACAAGACATATTTAGTTCTGCTTACTTACTCTTCAACCATTTTGATGGAAGTCTCGAATATCAGTGGCTAGTGTAAATTTCCCTTTCGATTGAAGAATTTTTGCCCCTTTCAGGTGAATCTTATTATCGCGGAGATAAAATAGACAGCTCTAAATTTGGTGCTGATCCTGGTTTGCCCAGTGAAGTTACCTCTCAAGTGGAATCATCTCCAATCGGAGGAAAAAATGGGACATCTGCATTTCGCTGCAAAAAATGCCGAAGACTTGTTGCAGTACAGGATAATGTTGTGGACCACATTCCAGGTCAGGGTGAGACATCTTTTGAATGGCGCAAGCGGAAAAGTAGCAATTATAACAACTTTGAGGATTCTGAATGTTCATCCATATTTGTTGAGCCTCTAAAATGGATGACAGCAGGTAATTAGGCCTTATTTCTAGACTCTTTTTTTTTTTTTGAAATGATTTCTAGACTTCTTTGCTGGTCTATAATTTTGATGAGTACTGTTTTCTTGAGTTTTAACTGAACTACCTAGCCTCTTGAAAAGCGATTCCTCAGTTCTTTTGTCGCTTGAGATTAATGTATATAGTTGCAGCCAAATTGTCAATTATTCTTGACAAATTTTACGGCATTTCTGGTGCATCTTTTTCTCTATATTTTGAAAATTAATAAAGCAGAACTTTTTCTGTATTTTTTTTATTTGTGATTTTCTGTTCTGCGTGATTTAGCCTAGGAAATAATGTACACTGTTTTGGTTGTTCTCTATCACCCAGTGGAAGAAGGTGCAATGGAGGGCAAGTTGTCCTGTGCACATTGTGAAGCTCGTCTGGGTTACTTCAACTGGTCAGGCATCCAATGCAGTTGTGGGAGCTGGATCACCCCCGCCTTCCAGCTCCATAGAAGCCGAGTGGACATGAGCAGTGTCTAATATCTGTGAAGATAAAGCCTTTGGGAGTTGAGCCCACTTCAAAAGATTAGTTCAAATACCTCCAAATGGTAGTTTAAGTGTCAGTTACTATTTAACAATATATATAGTTTTCAAGATAACAGCAAGCATAGAAGAACAGGAGGTTTTATGGTGTTTTTCGCAGTGTTTGTAACCCGAAGACCAAATTTGAGTAGCTGCAGCTCGAGAAAATGCTGCGCTTTTCTCCGATTTGTGTTGCATGAAATTTGAGTTATCATTGCAACAGGAACTGGTTTAATTTCTTGACTGATCCAATGTTGTGCTGATTGTGCTGTCATGTAGTTATATATTTGGTGTGATTTTTTTTTTTGGTCATTATTTGGTTTGGTTGCTATCTGAATTGGTCGGTTCTTGGAGAAGATCGATGTTACAGGGAAGTAATTGCTCTTCTTCTTGTGCTAACTACTTATATATTTCCTATGTTGTTGTCTGTTGCCCAGTTCTGGGCGTCTGTTGTAAACTTAGTTGCTCATTTCTGGGCATCTGTTGTACTTCCTCTGTTCTATAAATGAAAGTTTGCCCTTGTTCAAGAGGGGGAAAAAAAAAAGTTTTGACCATTAAATGACGGCTATTCTCTTTATTTTGTTCAAAGTTCAAACTGTTATGACGAATGTTTGGCACTTCGTATGAGTTCGGATTAGAATGAATAGTTAGAAACATGTAGTGGCAACTGATCTGAATGTAGAACTATGGATAAAAGTTCCAGGAAAAATGCATGAACAGATGCTGTGGCTTCCACAATCATGGAACAACCATGAATGCATACAAGTTGCTTATTGATGTTTGTTTGGTGGCTTCTCTTTCATGAAAGTCCAGTGGCCTCTCTTAAATTCTTAATTTGATGCATTAAGGCATTTCGAATGGTTGTATTTGGATGATTTGCTCATCCAGTTCCTCGACTTCTAGAGAAGCAGGATTGATTTACTTGCTCTCGCTTATTTTCATCATGAAGTCTCTTAGTTTTCAACTTTAAGCTTCGTATGATATTGCCTCAAGTGAAAAACCAGCTCTTTGAAAGTGAATCTGCATGTAATTGGTTCTGGTACCCATTTCCGCAGGAACCCCGAACTGCTAGATGCTTACAATATTTGAAGCACTAAATAATGAGAAAGCTTGGCACAACTGTACGTAAGCCATTATGTATTGTGACAAAGTGTGTGATAAATGCATGTTTGTGAACTTCTCAACTGTTTATATTCAGTTCTGCAGACCTTTGGAATATGTATGTTTCGGAGGCCAAATTTGTTTGTATTTAGGAACAGTAAAGCTTTATTGCTAGTTTCAACCTCATCAATTCTATTGATGATCATATTTGAAAACTTTTATACAAAGGGAGACAACCCCCTTGGTGGGCGAAAAGTTGCTCTCAAATACTCTGAATGCGTTCTAACATAACATTGCACCAGATTGACAAGGCTTTTAAGGGGAAAGATAATCATCAAGAGTTTCCAGTAGATATGCAAAGTTGGAAATGTAGACCGATCAAATTCAAGTTTGAAATGTACAGTTCCCCTTTGCCAAAAAAAAATAAAAAAAATTCAAGTTTGAAATGTACAGTTCTTAAGCACTAGACAAATTTACCAACCATTATTGCCAAGGTTCGTTGAAGGTTGCAACAAAATGAGGGTGGTCTATGGAGTTGTGTTTTCAACATAAATATCTCGGAGGGGATTCTATTGTAAAGCCCTGCTCAATGTTCAAGCAAATGGAGGGGTTTGATGTTAGGAGCTGAGCAGCTTCTGAGGGCTGGTTTGATTTGGAGAATTAGTGATGTCAAGTCCATAAACTTGAGACAGATAGATTGCTGGAATGGGGCTTTGATTGATGGTGTCACTGATCATGCTCATGTAAACTTAGATTTTCTCCAAGGTTTCTATGATTCAGAAACGATTGATAAAATTGTCAAGTTTCCTGTTGGAATTGAGGGGTATGGTTCTGATAAAGCTATTGGAATTTAACGACCTTAAGTACACTGGAACAGGAAAAGTGAGAGAGCATATCATGAAGCTTATTGAGATTAATGCTCAGCTAAGGGACCTCAACATGGGGGTCACTGATGATTATGTAGTGCACACTGCACTGCATTCCTTGCCTAATAGTTTTAGCCAACTAAGGACCAGCTACAATGCTCAGAAGGAAAAATGGAGCCTCAAAGAGCTAATTGCCATTTCTGTAGATGAGGAGGACATGATTAGGAAGGAAAAAGAGCCGAGCACCTCAGTGAACCTTGTTGAGAAGGCTAAGAAGAAATACAAGAACTAGTCTAAGCTCAAGCCTACCAAAACCATCTACAAAGGATCTACCTAGGGAGCAGCCAAAGCCAACAAACCATTTAGGTTCAAGTGCTATTTCTGTAAGAAAGTAAGGCACATGAAGAAAGACTGCACATGCTTTAAGAATTGGTTGATCAAAAGGGTAATTTTTCTAACTCACTGTTTTCTTTAGAAATTAATTTAGTTAATGTTGAATCAAAAACTTGGTGGATTGATTCAGGAACCCCCTTACATATTACTAATTCTCTGCAGGGATTCATAAGGAAGAGAGTCCCAAGAAGTGATGAAGTGAACCTGTGTGTAGGCAATGGCATGAGAGTGGCAGTCAAAGCTATTGGAACCTTAAAATTAGATCTTGGTTTAGGAAAGTTGTTAGTTTTGGATAATGTTTATTATGTACCTTCCATGAGAAGGAATTTAGTTTCAGTTTCTCTTTTGGTTAAATCTGGATGTAGACTTCATATTGACAATAATGGAATTATTATTTCTAAAGATTCAGTTCAAATTGGTTCTGGTGTTATATTGAATGATTACCTGCAGTTAAATTGTTCACACAGTCAACAAGAAATTTCTCTTGTTGAAAATAATAACACATCGAGTAACACTTTAACTGGTGTTAAAAGAACTAAATGCAATGAAAAGTCTGCATATTTGTGGCATAGAAGACCTGGCCATATATCAAAAGAGAGATTGAAAATTTTGGTTAAAAACAATATCTTGAATGAACTTGACTTTTCTGATTTACAAGATTGTGTTGCATGTTTTAAGGGAAAGATAACTAACTTAAGGAAAAAGACTGCATACCAAAGCCAAGTACTTTTAGAGCTCATACATATTGACATTTGTGGTCCATTTAGAACTCAAACAATATGTGGAAATGTGTATTTCATAACCTTCATCGATGACTTTTCTAGATATTGTTATGTTTATCTACTTTTAGAAAAATCTCAAGCTTTTCAGATATTTAAGGCTGAAGTAGAAAAACAACTAGAAAAGAAAATCAAAAATGTTAGGTCAGATAGAGGTGGTGAATTTATGAAAAATACACAGAGAGTGGACAACAAAAGGGTCCTTTTGCCTTGTTTCTACAAGAACAAGGCATTAAGGCTCAATATACCACACCATATAATCCTCAGCAAAATGGTGTGGCTGAGAGAAAGAATAGGACACTTTTGAATATGGTCAGGAGGATGTTCTGCACAACAGGCCTACCTAGGTTTTTATGGGGTGAGGCTTTAAGGACTGCAAACTATGTTTGCAATAGAACACCTAGTAAAGCTATAGAGAAAACTGCTTTTGAGTTATGGTGTGGCAGAAAGCCTAGTCTCCACCATTGTCATGTGTGGGGATGCCCCGCAGAAGCTAGAATTTACAATCCAAACATTAACAAGCTTGATCCTAAAATTGTAAGTGCTATTTTATAGGTTATCTTGAAAAATCTAAAGGCTATAAAGTTTATGCAGCTCAACACTCACCAAGAATTTTTGAAACACATCAAGTAAAATTCTTGGATGAGAAAATTCACAATACAAGTCTTGAAGATTTATCTTCCGAATTTGAAGAAATTGTGGAAAATGAGCATACTGAAAGTATATTGCCTATAGTATGATACACAAGTAGCCATTAGTGTTCCAGAAACTCAAAATGCACAAGACCAACTTGTTGATCAAGAAATGCATTTTGCAGATGATCAAGCTAACCCTGAACCCTTATCTGATCAACCACAACCTGTAGAACCTCAAGATCAGCTTGCAGAACCACAAAAAAATCAAACTCCCAATTAAGGTCTCATAGAGCAAGAAACCAACTTATGGGGGGGGGATTCTGACTACATTGTTTATTTGCAAGAACATGAAGTTGAAATTTATCTTGCAGATGACAATGATCCAGTTACTTTCAATCAAGCTATTGAAAGTAGTCAGTCAAGTGAGTGGAAACAAGCTATGGAAGCTGAAATTGATTCCATGAACCACAATGCAATTTGGGATTTAGTGAAACCTGATCCCAAACAAAAGGCTATAGGCTGCAAATGGGTGTTTAAAACTAAGAGAGATGCAAATGGGAATATTGAGAGACATAAAGCTAGGTTAGTTGCTAAGGGTTTCACACAGAAGGAGGGTATTGATTTTACTGAAACCTTTTCCCCAGTTTCAACCAAAGACTCTTTTAGAATCATTATGGCACTTGTAGCTCAATTTGATATGGAGCTACACCAGATGGATGTTAAGACAGCCTTCCTAAATGGAGAACTCGATGAGGTTATTTACATGAAGCAGCCAGAAGGATTTATCGAGCCTGGAACTGAAAACTTAGTCTGCAAGTTAAGAAAATCTATTTATGGTTTAAAACAAGCCTCTAGACAGTGGTATAAAAAGTTTGACTCTGTGATTTCTTCTTTTGGATTCACTGAGAATTTAGTGGATGAGTGTGTTTATCTCAAAACATCTGGAAACCAATTTATATTTCTGGTACTTTATGTTGATGACATTTTGTTGGCCAGTAGCAACTTAAAGCTACTTAAAGAAACCAAAGCTTTTCTGTCAAAGAATTTTGACATGAAGGATTTAGGTGAGGCATCATATGTACTAGGAATAGAAATTATAAGAGATAGGGCACAAGATTTGCTAGGTTTATCCCAGCAAAACTATATTGCTAAAATTCTGAAAAGATTTGGCATGGAGACTTGTGCATCAGGGGAGGTTCCAATGTCTAAGGGAGATAAGGTCACTAAGAAACAAAGTCCAAAGAATGAAGTAGAAAAGGTGGATATGGAGTCCAAGCCTTATGCAAGGCTTGTTGGTAGCCTAATGTATGCTCAGGTCTGCAGTAGACCTGATTTATCTTTTGCAGTTGGCATTCTTTCTAGATTTTAGTCTAATCCAGGTCATGAATACTGGGTAGCTGGAAAGAAAGTACTCAGGTACTTGCAGAGGACTAAGAACCACATGCTTGTGTATAGACAAGTGGAAAAGTTGGAGCTTGTAGATTTACAGACTCAGACTTTGTAGGGAATTATCCTGATTCCAAGAAATCGACTTGTGGATATGTTTTTATGCTTGCAGGAGGGGCTGTTGCTTGGAAAACTATGAAACAAACCTTAGTGACAACATCTACAATGCAGGCAGAATTTATTGCAGTATATGAAGGAATGTGTGAAGGGCTATGGATTAGAAATTTCTTGATGCAGACTAGGATTTTAAGTCATATAGTTTCTGATGCTCTTGTAATTTATTGTGACAATGAGGCAGCTGTGTTCTTCCAGTAAAAACAGTAAAAAGTCAAATAACTCCAAGCATATTGACCTCAAGTATTACAGTGTGAGGGAAAGAGTCAAGCATGGTGAAATTTTAGTATTGAGTATAAGCACAGACTTTCAGCTTGCAGATCTCTTCACTAAGGCATTGTCAGTTGCTGCCTTCAAGAAACATATTGAGAACATTGGTGTTTTGCCTAATTTAGGATCATGAGTTCAATGGGAGCCTAATTTAGTTAAGAGCAAATTTTTATAAGTTTGTAATTTTCTGAGTTCTTGTAATTTTGGTAGTTGTGATTTTTAGTTAAATTATTATCACAATTTTATGTATTATTGAATTTTGATTATCAATAAAATTCTCGAGGTATTTCATTCAGTTTGTGTTGCTGCAGCTTTTATTGAATTTTCTGTAATATTGAATTTTCTGTAATATTTTGTCTTGTGTTTTTGATTTACCTTGATATCAGATGGTCTTGTAATTTAAGTGAACATGTTCTTTTAGTTAAAGTACAAGCATTGAGACCATCAGTGTCAGTTATGCTTGAGTTTCATTTTGAAACATTAAGTTGGACCATTTAGGTATATGATCTTCTGGTAATACACAATGTTCATATACTGCATCCTTTTGTTTTTAATAGCATATGTGAAATGCAGGAGGTTATGTTAGTGGTCTGGAAGTGCTGCATTTTTGTCAAAGTGTATGCTTTTCCTTGCTCTGCATAAGCTACTGTGTTTTGACCATGTTGAATGGATTTTGAGACTTTTCCTTATTCTGGTGCACACTTCAGTGGTTGTAAACAAGTTAATGATTATTCAGTTTTGGTTGTCCTTGATAACTAGTGATAGTCCAAGTGGGAGATTGTTAGGACAAAGTGACTTATCACGAGTTATCCTAGAGTAACTAGGAAACCATTAAACGCATCAATTTGAGTACAACATGGATCTGGAAAAGAATCAACCTAGATATCTAATGTGATAGGTGTATTTATCATTGGATTAGGAATCCATTAATTGGACTACAAGAAAGTCCTAACTATGATGCATTAGGAATCTAAGATACAAGTCTTGTTCCATAAGGAAACCTTTATGGAGGATTCCTAGGACTTGAACTCATATAAATAAGAGGTTAGGGTCCCTGTTATCACCCCGTCTACAAGCATTGTGTTCTGCCCATTCAGAAGCTATAGTTGGTGAATAGCAGAAGACTTCAACCTCGGTCTTCATCCTTATTTTCTGCAGCTGATACAATGGCCTCAACTTTTGATGTCAATGGTATGTTCAAGGTTAATGATGAACATGCTTGTGTGAGCTTGTTTGTAATTTAGTTTTACATTTATCACTTTAATATATCATTACATGTTTTTGCAAAGATGATGTCTTTGGATAACTATGAAGTTCATTGTTCAACTGTGTATAGCTGTTGTATGATCTTTATTGCTAAGCTTTTGTCCAAACATGCAGCATGAGTCTTGCAATATATTTCTTTTGAAAAATACAGAAAATGCTTACATAAAATGTTATATAAAATGTTCTGGTGCGATATGTAAGAAACCTTATTTGTGATTATTATTTATTAACAATGAGCATAAACGTAGCCTTTGTTGAACTTCTCTACAGTTACTGTCATTCACACTGAATGCAAAATCTTTTGCCTCAATATCTATCTCTTCTTTCGCATGTTACAGGAAATGAGGGAAGGTTTTCTTATATTTCAATGACTGGAGTTGTATCATATGTTAGTAGTGTGAGCCCCCGAAAATTTTGTTTAATTTTTAGAAGGTAATTTTTCGCCAATGAGATTTTCGCAAGGCGATTTAAGTGAAGAAATCAATTTCGGAGATTGTTTTGGTGTCGAGACCACCTATTGCGCCTTATGATT